>NC_057809.1:308927513-308943396 GCF_018294505.1 Triticum aestivum
CAGCCTCGCCTTGTGCCGCTCCGCCGCCGCCGCACTTGCGCCGCCGGGCGCCGCCTCCCGGCCCGCTCCTCCGCCGAGCCGAGGCGTGCCCCGCCTCCGTCCTTGCGCCACGCCGCCACGGTGCCATCACCGACCTCCCTCTCCACCGACGAGCTCCTCCTCACCTCCGGCCGTCTCCTCCGTCTCCGGCGAACTTCTCCGGCGAGATCCGCGAAGCTGGATCAGATCCACCCGCGCGTCCATCCAAACGCCCCGTCCAGATCCGGATCCCTCCGTCCCATACCACTTCGTCCCGGTTTGACTTTCGCGGAGGTATAATTTCAGATCCAAGTGCTCATGTTCGCCGTGCCGTAACTTTGCATCCGTAGCTCCGATTCATGCATATAGCATATCAAAATGTTGATCTCAGAGAGTACATCATTTCATTCCATTGCATCATTTTCATTTGAGTTCATCTTGATGCCCGAAATGCTGTTAGAAGAGGGCTACTTGAGTTAATTGTCAGATCTGCTGCTCCATTTAGCTTTTTGTCATTTTTGCCATGATTAATGTGTGCATGATATGCCCTAATGCTCTACATATGTTTTGTTAAGGGTTTTGTCATCTTTCCAGAGGTGCAACCCATGTATTTTTGTGATGTGTGTGGTGACTAGTGCAAGCTTGCAAAGTGGTGCACTTGCTAATTCTGTTTTCAGGGACTTAGCAATTCCACTAAGTCCTTGAGCTGTTTATCTCATGATGCCATATGTTCTTGTTGTTTCCTAGCGATCCGTGCCTCTTTAGAGGATGATCAGTAAGGATGTTTTGTTAATATTGTAGTGTTCTATCAAACAATGTATTTGTTTGCAATTATGGAGCACCCTAGCTTGAGTCAATCAAGCTCTACTTTTGCTACTTTGTGAATCTGGGCAGATTGTCAACTTTTTTGCAATTTTGCCGATGATGTTGTAGTTTATCCGTGCATGCTATGCCATTGTTCTTGCCATGTCTAGCTTGCATTTTGTGTATTACTGATATATGTATGCTTCTCTTGCCATGACTTGCTCTGTAGTGAGAGCATCGAGCTCGTAAACATGCCTACTTGAGTTATATTTCAGCATGTGCCAGTTTTCACTAAGTCTGAAAACTGATTATGTTTTTGCTATGTTCACATGCTTGCAATTGTATTTTCTGATCCCTTTTGGCTCAAGGTCACTAAGGGACTTTTGTTAAGCTCTTTGAGTAGCTCCATGCCATGCTTTACTTTGCCATGTTCAGCTCCTGTAGCATGTAGTTTTGTTGCTCCGAAGAGTGCTACCTGATCTGAAATTCCAGACAAGTGTTAATTTCACTAAGTCTGAGATCTGTTTGTCATATGCATTTTTGCCATGCTTGTTTGAACCTGTTAATGGATGAATTGGCCGTATCTCAGTGCTAGACTTTTTTTAAGCATCATGAATTCATCCCTGCCATGTATTTTGTTGTCATGTTTGGGTGCTGTAGCATGTTCATTTCGTTGCATTTAGAAGGCTACTTGCTGCTTATCTCAGACCGGTGTCATATTTGAATCGCTTGCCATTTCCAAACCGTGACTCCGTTTCCGGCGTTCTTTATATCGTTTTCAAGCGATTTCATCTCATCTTTCCAGTGGAACACTTGGATTTCCAAGTTGAGGCCAGGTTCATGGATTCCTTGTCAAATCATGCATATGCATCGCATACCGCATCCCGCATATCGTACCATGTTCATGTGTTGGTTGTTTACTATGTTGTGTGCTTCTTTTCCGGTGTTTGCTTCTTCGGGTTGGTTCAGATAACGTCGTGTTTTTGAGGACCCATTCGTCTTCGTTCCGTTTGTCTTCTTCATGGACTCGTTCTTCTTCCTTGCGGGATTTCAGGCAAGATGATCATACCCTCGAAATGACTACTATCTTTGCTTTGCTAGATGCTCGCTCTTTTGCTATGCCTATGCTGCGATACCTACCACTTGCTTATCATGCCACCCATATTGTTGAACCAAGCCTCTAACACACCTTGTCCTAGCAAACCGTTGATTGGCTATGTTACCGCTTTGCTCAGCCCCTCTTATAGCGTTGTTAGTTGTAGGTCAAGATTGAAGTTTGTTCCTTGTTGGAACATGGAGATGTTGTTCCTTGTTGGAACACGTATAGTCGTTGGGATATCACAATATATCTTATTTAATTAATGCATCTATATACTTGGTAAAGGGTGGAAGGCTCGGCCTTATGCCTGGTGTTTTGTTCCACTCTTGCCGCCCTAGTTTATGTCATATCGGTGTTATGTTCCCGGATTTTGCATCCCTTATGCGGTTGGGCTATAATGGGAACCCCTTGACAGTTCGCCTTAAGTAAAGCTCTTCCAGCAATGCCCAACATTGGTTTTACCATTCGCCACCTAGCCTTTTCTTTCCCTTGGGTTGGCCAGCCCAAGGGTCATCATTATTTACCCCCCGGGCCAGTGCTCCTCTGAGTGTTGGTCCAAACTGTCAGCCGCCGGTGGCCACCAGGGGCAACTCTGGGCTGGCCTACCGGAAGTTTAGACAATCCGGTGTGCCCTCAGAAAGAGATATGTGCAGCTCCTATCGGGATTTGTCGGCACATTCGGGCAGTGTTGCTGGTTTACTTTTACCCTGTCGAAATGTCTTGTAGAACCGGGATACCGAGTCTGATCGGAATGTCTCGGGAGGAGGTCTATTCCTTCGTTGACCGTGAGAGCTTGTCATGGGCTAAGTTGGGACACCCCTGCAGGGATTTGAAAACTTTCGAAAGCCGTGCTCGCGGTTATGGGCAGATGGGAATTTGTTAATGTCTGGTTGTAGATAACTTGAACCTTAACTTAATTAAAATGAATCAACCGTGTATGTAACCGTGATGGTCTCTTCTTGGTGGAGTCCGGGAAGTGAACACGGTGTTGGAGTTATGCTTGACGTAGGTTGCTATAGGATCACTTCTTGATCATACTTTTATCGACCGTGCTTTGCCTTCTCTTCTCGCTCTCATTTGCATATGTTAGCGACCATTTATGCTAGTCGCTTGCTGCAGCTCCACCTCATACCTTTACCTTACCCATAAGCTTAAATAGTCTTGATCGCAAGGGTGCGAGATTGCTGAGTCCCCGTGGCTCACAGATACTTCCAAAACCAGTTTGCAGGTGTCGTTGAGTCCGTGCAGGTGACGCAACCAAGCTCAAGGAGGAGCTCGATGAAGATCTTGTCCTTGCGTTGTTCCTTTCTAGTCGATCAGTAGTGGAGCCCAGTTGGGGTCGATCGGGGACCTTTGTCGCATTTGGGGTTCTTCTTTTATTTTGGTTCCATAGTCGGACCTTGATCGTATCTGGGTGATGTAATGTTTTATTCATGTAATTTTGTGAAGTGGCGATTGTAAGCCAACTATGTATCTCTTTTACATGGGTTGTGTGAAGATTACCTCACTTGCAACATATGCCTTCAATGCGATTATGTATCTAAGTCGTGCCTCGACACGTGGGAGCTATAATCGCATCGAGGGCGTTACAATTCTTGTCCTTCCGGAGCACGCATATGCATTGCATATCACATCCCGCATGTCATGCCATGTTTTGCATCATGTTGTTTGTGCATTGCACCGTGATTGATTGTTTGTCCTTTGCTTGTGTTCTTTCCTTGGGTAGAGTCGGGAGACGAATACGTGACCGAGGAACCTGTTGAGCACGCTAACGAGGATCAAGCTTTCGACAACTCTGAGAACATTGCAGGCAAGATGACCATACCCTCGAAATCACTTCTATCTTTGCTTGCTAGTTTTTTGATCTATTGCTATGCCGAGCTACCTACCACATGCTATATCATGCCTCCCATATTGCCATGTCAAGCCTCTAACCCACCTTTCCTAGCAAATCGTTGTTTGGCTATGTTATCGCTTTTGCTCAGCCCCTCTTATAGAGTTGCTAGTTGCAGGTGAAGATGAAGTTTGTTCCATGTTCAAACATGGATATTGTTGGGATATCATTATTATCTCTTATTTAGTTTAATGCATCTATATACTTGGTAAAGGATGGAAGGCTCGGCCTTATGCCTGGTGTTTTGTTCCACTCTTGCCGCCCTAGTTTCCGTCATACCGGTGTTATGTTCCTTGATTTTGCGTTCCTTACGCGGTCGGGTGTTATGGGAACCCCTTCACAGTTCGCTTTGAATAAAAATCCTCCAGCAAGCCCAACCTTGGTTTTACATTTGCCTAACAACCTATCACCTTCCCTTGGGTTCTGTAGACTCAAGGGTCATCTTTATTTTAACTCCCCTGGCCAGTGCTCCTCTAAGTGTTGGTCTGAACCAGAGCACCGTGCGGGACCGTCCCTTGGCAACTTGGGTTATGTTGATACCTGTACGCTTAGCTTATCTTGTGTGCCCTGAGAACGAGATATGTGCAGCTCCTATCGGGATTTGTCGGCACATTCGGGCGGTCTTGCTGGTCTTGTTTTACCATTGTCGAAATGTCTTGTAACCGGGATTCCGAGACTGATCGGGTCTTCCCGAGAGAAGGAATATCCTTCGTTGACCGTGAGAGCTTCTGATGGGCTAAGTTGGGACACCCCTGCAGCGTTTGAGCTTTCGAAAGCCATGCTCGTGGTTATGGGTAGATGGGAATTTGTTAATGTCTAGTTGTAGAGAACTTGACACTTAACTTAATTAAAATGAATCAACCGCGTGTGTAGCCGTGATGGTCTCTTTTCGGCGGAGTCCGGGAAGAGAACATGGTCTCGTGTTATGTTTGAACGTAAGTAGTTTCAGGATCTCTTCTTGATCACTATTAGCTTCTTGACCATGCGTTGCTTCTCTTGTCGCTCTCTTTTGCGTAAGTTAGGCACCATATATGCTAGTGCTTGCTACAGCTCCACCTCACTACCCCTTTCCTACCCTTAAGCTTAAATAGTCTTGATCTCGTGGGTGTGAGATTGCTGAGTCCCCGTGACTCACAGATACTTCCAAACAGATGCAGGTGCCGATGATGCCAGTGCAGGGGATGCTACCGAACTCAAGTGGGAGTTCGATGAGGATTCAGGCTGTTACTATGTTTCTTTTCCGGATGATCAGTAGAGGAGCCCAGTTGGGACGATCGGGGATCTAGCATTTGGGGTTGTCTTTCTTTGTTTTTGTTCCGTAGTCGGACCTTGCTTGTATTCTGGATGATGTATGATATATTTTTGTATTGTGTGAGGTGGCGATTGTAAGCCGACTCTTTATCCCTTTCTTATTCAGTACATGGGATGTGTAAAGATTACCCCTCTTGCGACATGCCTACCACGCGGCTATGCCTCTAAGTCGTGCCCCGACACGTGGGAGATATAGCCGCATTGTGGGTGTTACAATTTTGGAGGATGTTGAATCTTATTGTGACAATTATGAAAGTGCATTTGGAGAGGTCATGACTTTATTTAGTAATGATTCCACTATCTTGGAAGAGGTTTCAATTGATTATGATGAGAACAAAGTTGCTACTTATGATGACTATTGTGATGATACTTATGCTATAAAAAGTAGAGATGATTATATTTATAAAACTTGTCATGATTATGATTACCCTTTTTCTGAACATTACTCTTTTAATGTGGAAACAATTTATAGTATTCAAGTTTCTTATGATACTCCCACTTAAGAATTTTGCTTATGTCGAGAGTAGTAAATTTTCTATTCTTGTAGATCATGAAAGGAAAGATTTATGTGATGGTTATATTGTTGAATTCATTCATGATGCTACTGAAAATTATTATGAGAGAGGAATATATGCTTGTAGGAATTGCAATAATATCAAGTTTCCTCTCTATGTGTTGAAAATCTTGAAGCTACGCTTGTTTTACCTTCCCATGCAAGTTGATTCTTGTTCCCATAAATTGTTTGCTCACAAAATCCCTATGCATAGGAAGTGGGTTAGACTTAAATGTACTAGTCATATTCTTCATGATGCTCTCTTTATGTTTCAATTCTTATCTTTTATGTGAGCATCATTGAAATCATCATGCCTAGCTAGGGGCGTTAAACATAAGCGCTTGTTGGGAGGCCACCCAATTTTATTTTTGTTCTTTAATTTTTGCTCCTTTTTAATAATAAATAATTCATCTAGCCTCTGTTTATATGTGGTTTTATGTTTTAGTTAGTGTTTGTGCCAAGTAGAACCTTTGGGAAGACTTGGGTGAAGACTTTCCGATCTTGCTGTAAAAAATAGAAACTTTTGTGCTCATGAGATTAGCTGCCATGTTTTACTGGAGAGTGTGATTTGGTTTATTCTTTTTGAGGATGATTAATAGACAAATTCCTCAGGTCCAAAAATTTATTTCAGAATTTTTGGAGTGACAGAAGTATTGGAATGATACAGATTACTACAGACTGTTCTGTTTTTGACAGATTCTGTTTTCATTGTGTTGTTTGCTTATTTTGACGAATCTATGAGTAGTATCGGAGGGTATGAACCATAGATAAGTTGTAATACAGTAGATGTTACACCAATATGAATTTAGAATGAGTTCACAACAGTACCTAAGTGGTGATTTATTTTCTTATACTAACGGATCTTATGAGTTTTCTGTTTAGTTTTGTGTTGTGAAGTTTTCAAGTTTTGGGTAAAGATTCGATGGACTATGGAATAAAGAGTGGCAAGAGCCTAAGCTTGGGGATTCCCAAGGCACCCCAAGGTAATACTAAAGGACAACGAAGATCCTAAGCTTGGGGATGCTTTGGAAGGCATGCCCTCTTTCATCTTCGTTCATCGGCAACTTTACTTGGAGCTATATGTTTATTCACCACATGATATGAGTTTTGCTTGGAGCGTCATTTTAATTTATTTTGTTTTGCTTGCTGTTTGAATAATATACCAAGATCTGAAATTATTAAATGTTAGAGAGTCTTCCCATAGTTGCATAATTATTCGACTACTCATTGATCTTCACTTATATCTTTCGGAGTAGTTTGTCATTTGCTCTAGTGCTTCACTTACATCCTCTTAGAGCATGGTGGTGGTTTTATTTTATAGAAATAGATGAACTCTCGTTCTTCACTTATATTATTTTGAGAGTCTTTAGAACAACATGGTAGTTTGCTTTGGTTATGAAACTAGTCCTCATATGATAGGCATCCAAGATGGGTATAATAAAAACTTTCATATAAAGTGCATTGAATACTATGAGAAGTTTGATACTTGATGATTGTTTTAAGATATGAAGATGGTGATATTAGAGTCATGCTAGTTGAGTAGTTGTGAATTTGAGAGATACTTGTGTTAAAGTTTGTGATTCCCTTAGCATACACGTATGGTGAACCATTATGTGATGAAGTCGGAGCATGATTTATTTTTTGATTGTCTTATGAGTGGCGGCCGGGACGAGCGATGGTGTTTTCCTACCAAGCTACCCCCCTAGGAGCATGCGCGTAGTACTTTGTTTCGATAACTAATAGATTTTTGCAATAAGTATGTGAGTTCTTTATGACTAATGTTGAGTCCATGGATTATACGCACTCTCACCCTTCCACCATTGCTAGCCTCTCTTGTGCCACCCAACTTTTGCTGGTACCATACACCCACCATTACCTTCCTCAAAACGGCCACCATACCTACCTATTATGGCATTTCCGTAGCCATTCCGAGATATATTGCCATGCAACTTTCCACCGTTCCATTTATTATGGCACGCTTCATCATTTTCATATTGCTTTGCATGATCATGTAGTTGACATCGTATTCGTGGCAAAGCCACCGTTCATAATTCTTTCATACATGTCACTCATGAGTCATTGCAGATCCCGGCACACTGCCGGAGGCATTCATATAGAGTCATATCTTGTTCTAAGTATTGAGTTGTAATTTTTTGAGTTGTAAGTAAATATAAGTGTGATGATCATCATTATTAGAGCACTGTCCCAAGTGAGGAAAGGATGATGGAGATTATGATTCCCCCACAAGTCGGGATGAGACTCCGGACGAAAAATAAATAAAAAAGAGAAAAAAGGCCATAAAAAAGAGAAGGCCCAAAAAATGAGAGAAAAAGAGAGAAGGGACAATGTTACTATCCTTCTGACACACTTGTGCTTCAAAGTAGCACCAAGATCTTCATGATAGAGAGTCTCCTATGTTGTCACTTTTCATATACTAGTGGGAATTTTCATTATAGAACTTGTCTTCTATATTCCGATGATGTGCTTCCTCAAAATGCCCTAGGTCTTCGTGAGCAAGCGAGCTAGATGCACACCCACTTAGTTTCTTTTGTTGAGCTTTCATACACTTATAGCTCTAGTGCATTTGTTGCATGGCAATCCCTACTCACTCACATTGATATCTATTGATGGGCATCTCCATAACCCATTGATACACCTAGTTGATGTGAGACTATCTTCTCCTTTTGTCTTCTCCACAACCACCATTCTATTCCACCTATAGTGCTATGTCCATGGCTCACGCTCATGTATTGCGTGAAGATTGAAAAAGTTTGAGAACATCAAAAGTATGAAACAATTTCTTGGCTTGTCATCGGGGTTGTGCATGATTTAAATATTTTGTGTGATGAAGATAGAGCATAGCCAGACTATATGATTTTGTAGGGATAGATTTCTTTGGCCATGTTATTTTGAGAAGACATGATTACATTGTTAGTATGCTTGAAGTATTATTATTTTTATGTCAATATTAAACTTTTGTCTTGAATCTTATGGATCTGAATATTCATTCCACAATAAAGAGAATTACATGGATAAATATGTTAGGTAGCATTCCACATCAAAAATTCGGTTTTTATCATTTACCTACTCGAGGACGAGCAGGAATTAAGCTTGGGGATCCTTGATACGTCTCCAATGTATCTATAATTTTTGATTGTTCCATGCTATTATATTATCAACCTTGGATGTTTTATATGCATTTATATGCTATTTTATATTATTTTTGGGACTAACCTATTAACCTAGAGCCTAGTGCAAGTTTCTGTTTTTTCCTTGTTTTTGAGTATCGCAGGAAAGGAAAACCAAACGGAGTCCAATTGACCTGAAATTTCACAGAGATAATTTTTGGACCAGAAGAAGCCCGCGGAGTACCGGAGATGGGCTAGAAGAGTCTCGAGGCCACCACAAGGGTGGAGGGCGCGCCCCCTACCTCGTGGCCGCCTCGGGGACCCCCCTGACTTGTTCCCGACTCCAACACCTCTAATATATACCCAAACTTCCAGAAATAAACCTAGATTGGGAGTTCTGCCGCCGCAAGCCTCTGTAGCCATCGAAAACCAATCTAGACCCGTTCCGGCACCCTGCCGGAAGGGGGAATCCCTCTCCAGTGGCCATCTTCATCATCCCGGTGCTCTCCATGATGAGGAGGGAGTAGTTCTCCCTCGGGGCTGAGGGTATGTACCAGTAGCTATGTGTTTGATCTCTCTGTCTCTCTCGTGTTCTTGAGTCGGAACGATCTCGATGTATCGCAAGCTTTGGTATTATAGTTGGATCTTATGATGTTTCTCCCCTCTACTCTCTTGTGATGAATAGAGTTTTCCCTTTGAAGTTATCTTATCGGATTGAGTCTTTAAGGATTTGAGAACACTTGATGTATGTCTTGCATGTGCTTATCTGTGGTGACAATGGGATATTCACGTGATCCACTTGATTTATGTTTTGGTGATCAACTTGCGAGTTCTGTGACCTCTTGAACTTTGGGGCACTCTTTAAAGTTCTTTGTATTGGTTGAATAGATGAATCTGAGATTGTGTGATGCATATCGTATAATCATACCCACGGATACTTGAGGTGACATTGCAGTATCAGGTGACATTAGGGTTTTGGTTGATTTGTGTCTTAAGGTGTTATTCTAGTACGAACTCTATGATAGATTGAACGGAAAGAATAGCTTTGTGTTATTTTACTACGGACTCTTGGATAGATCGATCAGAAAGAATAACTTTTAGGTGGTTTCATACCCTACAATAATCTCTTCGTTTGTTCTCCGCTATTAGTGACTTTGGAGTGACTCTTTGTTGCACGTTGAGGGATAGTTATATGATCCAATTATGTTATTATTGTTGAGATAACTTGCACTAGTGAAAGTATGAACCCTAGGCCTTGTTTACTAGCATTGCAATACCGTTTTTGCTCACTTTTATCATTAGTTACATTGCTGGTTTTATATTTTCAGACTACAAAAACCTATATCTACCATCCATATTGCACTTGTATCACCATCTCTTCGCCGAACTAGTGCACCTATACAATTAACCATTGTATTTGGTGTGTTGGGGACACAAGAGACTCTTTGTTATTTGGTTGCAGGGTTGTTTGATAGAGACCATCTTCATCCTATGCCTCCCAAGGATTGATAAACCTTAGGTCATCCACTTGAGGGAAATTTGCTACTGTCCTACAAACCTCTGCACTTGGAGGCCCAACAACATCTACAAGAAGAAGGTTGTGTAGTAGACACCAATGACGTCGTCGGGGAAGAGGCATTGTGTAACGCCCAGATAATTATGCTACATTAATCTCATGCTAATGATGCCATGTCATCGCGATCCCTGTTGTTAACCCCGTGATGATTCAATCACGTTCGGTTTCAAAATTTAA
Source organism: Triticum aestivum (assembly GCF_018294505.1). Classification (NCBI taxonomy): domain Eukaryota; kingdom Viridiplantae; phylum Streptophyta; class Magnoliopsida; order Poales; family Poaceae; genus Triticum; species Triticum aestivum. The sequence continues at coordinate 308,938,074 of NC_057809.1, forward strand.
TATTAAGTTAAACGACAAGAGTAAATAAAAGAAAAGGGGGAGAGCAAAAAAGGAAACCCACCCCCGCAGGGCCGACTGGCCCAACTAGCCACAAGGGCAGCTAACTGGGCCTCAGCCCAGCTGCCTCCTGGCATAACTAGCCCGCACATGCACCGAAACCCTAACCCCTCTCCCCATGATCCACATCCCTTCATCGCACGATCTGGATCAGGAGCGCCCCAGCGCTCAGCGCCCCAATCCCGTCGCCCCTGACGGTCTCGTCCCGACCCAGCCGCCTCTCCCTGGCAACCGCGTCGCCTCACTCCTCGACGCCGGCCCCGCCGTCGCCTCCTCGTCCCTCTTCTCCTTCGCGCGATGCCCGCCTTACGCCATGGCTTTGCCTCGTCATCGACCAGACGTCGACACCCTCAACATCGCCACCCCGTCCGCCTCCCCGAGCCCATTGCCGCCCCCTACGCTCCGCTATGAGCCCCTCGCCATTTCCCCCTCCCCCTTGTCTCCGTCGTCGAACGTGGCCGCCGCTCGCCGTTGCAGATAGCGCCCGGCCCGCGCTCCTGTGCATCCCCGCGCCGTCCTACGGTCACCGTGCGCTGGTCCGCCGCAACCACGACCTTCCCCTGCTCCAGGCACCATCGCACCCTCGCCCCCGCACGCGCCCATGGCTGCCACCGCCCGCCCCTTGCTATGGATCTGCTCCGCCCAAGCTGCCCCTCGCCTCGCTCGCCGCTGCCGCCCCCGCTGCAGCACCGCCTCCCGTGCACGCGCCTGCCGACGCTGCCGCCTCACCGGCCACCACCCACCAGCCACGCCGGCGCCGTCCCTTGCCGCGGTCTCGCCTGCTATCTGACCCGCCCGGGTCCGCCCACTCGGGCGTGTGCCCGCAACCGCTACACGCGCGTGCCACTTACACATGGGGCCCAACCCCAAAAAATGAAAATAAAAGGGTTAAAAAGAATAAAAAATAATAATAATTAAAATTAATTAATTAAGTCCATTAATCCTATTAATTAACCTAATTAACTTATTAACTAATTAAACTGTTAATTAGTGTTAGTCAATGACAACCGGGACCCACGTGCTAGTTTGACCAGTCAAACAGACTGTTGACTGATGACATCATGTTGATGTCATGCTAACACAGTAATGGCTTTTATCTATTTAAATTAATTCTGTTAATTCCAAAAATGAATTAAAACTTTGGAAATTAATGGAAACTAATCCGTAGCTCGGATGGAATTACTTTATACATGAAAGTTGCTCAGAACGACAAGACGTATCCGAATACGCGGTCCGTTCATCTATCACATGCCCCTAGCATAGCGCACATGCAACCTTTCCCCTCCGTTTCGTTTGTCCAAATATGTCAAACTTTGGGAAAACATTCCCGGATGTTATCCCCCTTCGCCGGTATCGTGTAGTACTACGTTAGAACACGCCTAGTGCTGCTTATTGTCATGTCATGCATCTGTGTGCCTTATATTTACTGTTTCTTCCCCCTCTCCTTCTCCGACAGACACCGAGACCGCTACTGATGCTCCTGTGATCGACTACATCGACGATGACCCTTCTTCCCTTTCAGCGGAGCTTCCAGGCAAGCCCCCCCCCCCTGATCATCCCGATATCGCGCATTCCATTCTCTCATGCTTGCATTATATTTTGCTACTGTTATTGATTGCTCCTATTCTGATGCATAGCCTTCTTTTTTAACCTGCTCATTGGACCTTACCTGCTTATCCTAAACTGCTTAGTATAGGTTGGATAGTAATCCAGTAGTGACCCCCACCTTGTCCTTGTTGCCCCTGCTTCATCATCGACGACTCGATCAACGAGATCGATGACCAGAGCCCGACACCTCACATCACATCATGCCCCTTTTGTTGCCGACTCTGCATAGTTACCATCGAGTGCAGAGGGTGAAACCTCATAGATCACTCCCGATGAGATCTTTGTAGTGTAGCTATTCGATCAAGCTCATCGAGGGTGGTTCCTCCTTCACCATTCCTGATACGGCTCGGTCGTGCAACACTGTAACACCCTCGATGCGACTATATCTCCCACGTGTCGAGGCACGACTTAGAGGCATAATCGCATTGAAGGCATATGTCGCAAGTTAGGCAATCTTCACAACATCCCATGGAATATGATAATAAAAGGGGAGATAACATAGTTGGCTTACACTCGCCATGTCAATCAAGTACATAAATAACATTACATCATCCAAACACTCATGGCCCGACTACGGCACCAAAATAAAAGAGAACCCAACATGCGACACGGTCCCGTTCACCCCCAACTGGGCACCACTACTGATCATCGGGAAAGGAAACATAGTAACGTTGAGAGTCTTCGTCGAACTCCCACTTGAGCTCAAGTGCATCTCCTGGAGCGGAATCATCAGGCCCTGCATCTGCTGTAATAGTAATCTGTGAGCCACAGGGACTTAGCAATCTCGCACCCTTGCGATCAAGACTATTTAAGCTTATAGGTAAGGCAAGGTAAATAATGAGTGCAGATGCAGCAAGCGACTAGCAATTATGGTGGCTAACTTATTCGCAAAAGAGAGCAAGAAGAGGAGGCAAAGCGCGAGCGAGAAACTAGGGAGCAACCTGCGCAAACATTACTCCAACACCGTGTCCACTTCCCGGGCTCCACCGAGAAGAGGCCATCACGGTAACACACTCAGCTGATTCATTTTAATTAATTAAGGTTCAAGTTATCTACAACCGGACATTAACAAATTCCCATCTGCTCATAACTGCGGGCACGGCTTTCGAATGTTCAGTCCCTGCAGGGGAGTCCCAACTTAGCCCATGACAAGCTCTCATGGTCAACGAAGGAATAGACCTCCTCCCGAGACGTTCCGATCAGACTCGGTATCTCGGTTACTCAAGACCGCCCGAATGTGCCGACAAATCCCGATAGGAGCTGCACATATCTCTTTCTCAGGGCACACTCAGATGAGACTAGCTACGAGTAAAACCAACCCTCAAGTTTCCCCGAGGTGGCCCCGCAGGCAGCTCAGTTCGGACCAACACTCAGAGGGAGCACTGGCCCGGGAGGGGGTTAAAATAAGATGACCCTTGGGCTCCGGTAACCCAAGGGAAAAACAGGCTAGGTGGCGAATGGTAAAACCAATGTTGGGCATTGCTGGAAAAGCTTTAATCAAGGCGAACTATCAAGGGGTTCCTATTATAACCCAACCGCGTAAGGAACGCAAAATCCGGGAACATAACACCGATATGACGGAAACTAGGGCGGCAAGAGTGGAACAAAACACTAGGCGAGAGGCCGAGCCTTCCACCCTTTACCAAGTATATAAATGCATTAAGATAACCAGATAATATAATGATATCCCAACAAGTAAATAAATGTTCCATCAAGGAACGGCCTTCAATCTTCACCTGCAACGAGCAACGCTATAAGAGGGGCTGAGCAAAGCGGTAACATAGCCAATCAATGGTTTGCTAGGACAATGGTGGGTTAGAGGTTTGACATGGCAATTTGGGAGGCTTGAAAGCAAGTGGTAGGCATCGTAGCAATGGCATAGCAAAAGAGCGAGCAAACTAGCATAGAAAAGATAGTAGTCATTTTGAGGGTATGATCATCTTGCATGCACAGTTGTCAGAGTTGATTGGATCCTCGAAAGCAAACTCAACGGGCTCCTCGTTAGTGAACTCGTCTCCCGGCTCTACCCAAACAAGACAAACAAGCAACAAGGGCACAATCAACCACGTGCAAACTCAAACAACACAATGCAAAGATGATATGCTATGCGGGATGCGATGCGGGATGCAAAATGCAAGATATGACAGGAAATGCATGAACCTGGCCTCAACTTGGAAAACCAAACGTGCCACTGGAAAGATGAGATGAAATCGCTTGAAAACGATATAAAGAACGCCGGAATCGGAGTTACGGTTTGGAAATGGCAAGCGATTCAAATGACACCGGTCTGCGATTTACAGCAAGTAGCCATCTAAATGCAATGAGATGAACATGCTACAGCACCCAAATGTGACAACAAAATACATGGCAGGGATGCACCCAAGATGCTTAACAAAAGTCTAGCACTGAGCTACGGCCTATTCATCCATTAACAGGTACACATTAAGCATGGCAAAAATGCATATGGCAAACAGATCTCAGACTTAGTGAAATTAACACTTGTCTGGAATTTCAGATCAGGTAGCACTCTTCGGAGCAACAAAACTACATGCTACAGGACCTGAACATGGAAAAGTAAAGCATGACATGGATCTACTCCAATAGCTTAACAAAAGTCCCTTAGTGACCTTGAGCCAAAAGGGATCAGAAAATACAATTGCAAGCATGTGAACATAGCAAAAACATAATCAGTTTTCATACTTAGTGAAAACTGGAGCAAGCTGAAATATAGCTCAAGTAGGCATGTTTATGAGCTTGATGCACTCACTACAGAGCAAGTCATGGAAATACAAGCATACACCCATCAATAAGGCACAAAATTCAAGCTAGACATGGCAAGAACAATGGCATAGCATGCATGGATCAACTACAACATCATCGGCAAAATTGCAAACAAGTTGACAATCTGCCCAGATTCACAAAGTAGCAAAAGTAGAGCTCGATTGACTCAAGATAGGTGCTCCATAATTGCAAACAAACATATGGATGGATAGAGCAATACAAGATTAACAAAACATCCTTACTGATCATCCTCAAAAGAGGCACGGATCACTAGGAAACAACAAGAACATATGGCATCATGAGATAAACAGCTCAAGGACTTTGTGAAATTGCAAAGTCCCTAAAAACAGAATTAGCAAGTGCACCACTTTGCAAGCTTGTAATAGTCACACACACATCCTAAAAATACATGGGTTGCACCTCTGGAAAGATGACAAAACCCTTAACAAAACACATGTAGAGCATCAGGTCATAGCATGCACACATTAATCATGGCAAAAATGACAAAATCCTAAATGGAGTAGCAGATCTGACAATTATCTCAAGTAGCCCTCTTCTTACAGAATTTCGGGTATCAATATGAACTCAAATGCAAATGATGCAATGGAATGAAATGATGTACTATCTGAGATGAACATTTTGATATGCTATATGCATGAATCGGAGCTACGAATGCAAAGTTACGGAGCTATGAACATGAGCACTTGAACTGAAAATTTCGGGACTTAGAAGAATAAAAACACCTCCGGATCTAGGGTTAGACCCGGCACGCGAACCGAGGTTGGATCCGGGCTCACCGGAGTTCCTGTACGCCGGAGCTCGCCGGAGGAAGGAGGAGGCCGGCGAGGTGCTCCCGGGGCTCGCCGGAGTGGCGGCC
>NC_057809.1:308943835-308953358 GCF_018294505.1 Triticum aestivum
GGCCGGGCGGCAGCACGGCGGAGGCAGCGGAGCTCGGCGGGGAGCAGCGAGGCGCGGGCGGCTGATGGATGGGCCTCGGGGGCCGGCTGACGGCTTCCCGAGCCCGGGCGGCGCGGGGATCTGGGGACCGGGCGCAGGCGAATGAGAGGCTGCCACGTGGCGGCGGTGGCGGCGGGATTTTTCGTCCGGCGGCGGGCGGACACGTCCGACCACGCGGAGAGGAGGGGGATCTAGGTCTAGGGTGGATTTGATCCGGAAATTTCGGGGGAGATCCTATTTTATAGGTAGAGGGAGCTAGGAGAGTCCAAATGGGGTGCGGTTTTCGGCCACACGATCGTGATCGAATGCTCTAGATGATGGAGCAGAGTTAGGTGGGTTTTGGGCCAAATTGGAGGGGTGTTGGTCTGCAACACACACGAGGCCTTTTCGGTCCCTCGGTTGACCGTTGGAGTATCAAACGAAGTCCAAATGATACGAAACTTGACAGGCGGTCTACCGGTAGTAAACCAAGGCCGCTTGGCAAGTCTCAGTCCAATCCGGAAATGTTTAATCCTCACACATGAAATAAAGCTAGAAATGACCACCGGAGGAGAACAAAGCGCCGGAATGCAAAACGGAGAACGGGGAAAATGCTCGAATGCATGAGACGAACACGTATGCAAATGCAATGCACATGATGACATGAAAAGTGATGCATGACAACAATAACAACACACGGAGACAAAGACCTGAACCCGAGAAAATAAATATAACTTAACGCCGGAAACGGCAAGAGTTGGAGTACAAATTGGGAAAGTTACATCCGGGATGTTACAACACTCCACCACTACGAAAGGATCTCGTCCCGAGATCTAGGACTGAAAGAACGCCGGGTACTCAGAACGGAGGTGATCCTCGCGTTCCCAGGTAGCTTCACGGTCGGAATGGTGTAACCACTTGACTTTGAGAAATTTGATTGACTTGTTGCGGGTCTTGCGTTCAGTATCTTCAAGAATAGCAACTGGATGCTCACGATAAGAGAGATCTTCTTGGAGCTCAATGTCCTCGAAGTTGACGGTGCGGTCAGGAGTCTTGAAGCACTTTCGGAGCTGAGAGACATGGAACACGTCATGAACATTTGCAAAGTTTGAAGGAAGCTCGAGTTGATAGGCGAGGTCGCCTCTCTTGCTGACAATCTTGAAAGGTCCCACGTATCTAGGGGCAAGCTTCCCTTTGATACCGAAGCGACGAGTACCTTTCATAGGAGAGACGCGGAGGTAAACATGATCTCCGATCTCGAAAGCCAAATCACGGTGCTTACTATCATAGTAGCTCTTCTGACGGGATTGGGCTGCTTTGAGGTTATCTCGAATGACTTTGCACATTTCTTCTGCCTCTGTGATTAAGTCATTACCCACAAGCTAACGTTCACCGGTTTCAGACCAGTTGAGAGGGGTACAGCACTTCCTGCCATACAGAATTTCAAATGGGGCCTTGCCCGAACTTGCTTGAAAACTGTTGTTGTAGGAGAATTCAGCATAAGGAAGACAATCCTCCCACTTCATGCTGAAGGAGATCACACAAGCCCTGAGCATATCTTCAAGAATCTGGTTGACACGCTCGACTTGACCGCTAGTTTGAGGATGGAAAGCTGTGCTGAAGCGGATGTTCGTGCCCATGGCCTTCTGAAAAGAATCCCAAAACTTCGAGGTAAAGATGCTGCCACGGTCTGAAGAGATCACTTGTGGAATACCGTGTAGAGAGACAATACGAGAGTTATAGAGTTCCGCCAATTGAGCTGCAGTGATCGACTCTTTGATAGGCAAAAAATGAGCCACTTTGGTGAGTTTGTCGATGACAACGAATATAGCATCATTGCCACGCTTGGACTTAGGAAACCCAGTCACGAAGTCCATTTCAATGTGGTCAAACTTCCATTCTGGAATGGCAAGAGGTTGGAGGAGTCCAGCTGGCCTTTGGTGTTCTACCTTCACTCTTCTGCAGACATCACATTCATTCACGAATTGAGCGATCTCGCGCTTCATTCGAGTCCACCAATAAGCTTGCTTGAGGTCCTGATACATCTTCGTGCTACCAGGGTGGATGGAGAGGAGAGAATTGTGAGCCTCGTTCATGATCACTTTACGGAGGTCACCTTTGGGTACAACAATACGATCCTCGAAGAAGAGAGTGTCCTTGTCATCAAGGCGGTAGCACTTGTACTTGGACTGACTCTTGGTAATCCCAATCTTCACCTTTTTAACCATAGCATCAAGAAGCTGGGCTTGGCGAATCTCGTCTTCCAAGGTAGGAGAGACTTGAAGGTTGGCGAGGAAACCCTGAGGAACAACTTGCAGATTAAGTTTGCGGAAAGCTTCACAAAGCTTGGGTTGAAAAGGCTTGAGAATCAGACTATTGCAGTAAGCTTTCCTGCTCAATGCGTCAGCAATCACATTGGCCTTGCCTGGAGTATACTCGATACTTGGATTATAATCTTGAATCATTTTGACCCATCGAGTTTGCCTGAGGTTGAGATTAGGCTGAGTTAAGATGTACTTGAGACTCTTGTGATCAGTGAAAATGTCCACTTTTCTTCCCAATAGAAGATGTCTCCAAGTCAAAAGAGCATGCACAACTGCCGCCAACTCGAGATCATGAGTGGAGTATTTCTTCTCATTCGGCTTCAACTGGCGAGATGTATAAGCAACAACTTTCTTCTCTTGCATCAATACTGCGCCAAGACCTTGGAGAGAGGCATCACAAAAGACCTCATACGGTTTCGATTCATCAGGCGGAGTCAGAACTAGAGCAGTGATCAATTTCTCTTTCAAAGTGTTGAAAGCAATGTCACACTCCGGAGACCAAACGTACTTGATGTGCTTCTGGAGAAGATTAGAGAGAGGCTTCGCGATCTTAGAAAAGTTTTCAACGAATCTTCGACAATAGCTTGCGAGACCGAGAAAACTGTGGAGTTGCTTCACATTCTAAGGAGGTTCCCAATTCATAATTGCAGACACCTTCTCAGGATTCACGGCAATGCCCTTGGCAGAGATGATATGACCAAGATAAAGAACCTCATCGAGCCAAAATTCACACTTGGAGAACTTGGCGTAGAACTGATGTTCCCTTAGCTTATCAAGAACCAAACGCAAGTGCTTGGCATGATCTTCCTTGTTCTTGGAGAAAACTAGAATGTCATCGAGATAGACCAAAATGAAATCATTGGTGTAGGCGTTGAAGATGAAGTTCATCATGCGAGAGAACGTCGGAGGAGCGTTGACGAGGCCAAAAGACATGACAGTGTATTCATATGAACCAAAGCTTGTCCTGAAAGCCGTCTTGGGAATATCTTGCTCACGGATTCGAATCTGATGATAACCCATGCAGAGATCAAGCTTGGAGAATACTCGAGCACCTTTGAGTTGTTCGAACAGCTCATTGATGTTGGGAAGTGGGTATTTGTTCTTGATGGTCTTCTTGTTCACTGGACGGTAATCAACACAAAGTTGGTCCGGTCCATCCTTCTTCTTCACAAAAAGAACACCACAACCCCACGGAGAAGAACTAGGCCGGATGAGACCCATTTTCTCTTGAATATCGAGTTGCTTCTTCAGCTCCTTCAACTCTTCAGGTCCGAGCTTGTAAGGACATTTGCACATAGGTTCCGTGCCAGGATCAAGATCAATAACGAATTCAACTGGCCGGTGCGGAGGCATTCCTGGAAGCTCTTCTGGAAAGACGTCTTGATATTCGCAAACGACTGGAATTTGAGAGATGGCATCCAATTCACCCTTCTCATTGAGAGAAAATAGACGGATGGAATTATCCCGAGCGGCAAAGACAATTACATCCTCAGACGAATGAGTCAATTGGATCTGCCTGGCTGCACAATCAAGTTGAGCCTTGTGCTTAGAAAGCCAATCCATCCCGAGAATAAGATCAATATCCGAGTTACCAAGAACCATTGGAGAAGTCAGAAACTTGAAATCACCCGTCAAGATAGAAATATCCGGAACCATCATAGTAGAACTCAGACGCTTAGCCGGAGAGACGACTTGCATAGCTCTGGGTAAAGCCTTAGTACTAAAATTGTTCTCCGATGCAAATGGGAATGACATGAAGGAATGCGATGCACCAGAGTCAAAAAGTACTTTTGCGGGAATATCATTAACAGGAAGGTTACCCATGATCACATCTGACGAATCCTCTGCCTGAGCTGCATTCATCAAGTTTACCTTGGCGTTCTTGGGGTTATGCTTGACCATAGCTGTACTTGCCGATCTGACAGGAGGAGGAGGAGGAAGACGCCTCTGGTTGAAACACTTGTTGGCATAGTGACCCTTCTGTTGGCACTTGTTGCACGTGACCTCTGAAAGCGGACGGTGATACGGAGCACTCGATCTTGGAGCTTGAGACGAAGTCTTGTTCTGAAAGCCAGGGTTGGGTGATGGGAAGATCCACTGCCACCTTTGCTCTTCTGCTGATACGGCTGACGGAATGGAGGAGGAGGAAGCCAAAACTTCTGCTGCTTGGCCACTTGAGTAGAGGAAGACGGAGTAACATCTCTGGCTCGCTTCTTGGAAGCATCACACCTCAACTGAGCAGCCTCTTGCTTCAGTGCCATGTTGTAGAACTCATCGTATCTCAAGGGCTCAAAGAGAACACGAGCTAGCTGAATTTCTTCTCTGAGACCACCCCTGAACTGGTATATCATGCTCTTCTCATCAGGGACGTCCTGCTTGGCAAAGCGGGCGAGCTTCTAAAACAACTTGTTGTAGTCATAGACAGACAAAGAGCCTTGCTTCAGATTGCGGAATTCCTCACGCTTGCTTTCAACCATGCTTTAAGGAATATGATGAGCTCGGAAATCTCGACGGAAATCATCCCAAGTGATAACACGTCCACCTATGGAATCCTTGTACTGCTGGAACCATTCTGCAGCTTGATCTTTGAGTTAGAAGGAAGCGAACTTAACAAAGTCCTCAGGCCTGACGTTACTGCACTCGAAATGCTTGCACAGATCCACAAGCCAATCGTCAGCATCGGTTGCCTCAACACAATTGCTGAAAGTCTTTGGCCCGTTAGCAAGGAACTGGTTGAGTGTAGCAAAATGATTCTGATTGCTGCCTTGATTCCCTTGGTTGCCTTGATTGCGCTCTTGAAGAATTTGCATGATCAACTGTGTTTTTGCATTGGTTGCGGCCATCACAGCTTGCCATGCCTCTAGAGGAGGTGGAGGTGGTGGCGGATCAGGATTCGGAGTCGTGCGCGTTGGAGGAGCCATCCTGAAGAGGTTGACCACCATTAGCACATTGATAGATAAATATTGAAGCTGAATCCAACGGAATGAAAATTGCAACATATAGTCTTCACATCCGAACAAAATGAATGAATGTATTCCTCTTGAAATGGTCACATATCCATAAATTGAGAAGCCACGTAGAATTAAGGTAGAGAAATAAATCAACAAGGTACGGATCAAGAACGAATAATCGGTAAGAAATCCCAATCTCAAACCAATATCCATGGAAGAAGAACTAGAGCTACTAGAATTCCCACCTATGAAACTCCCGAACCTTTCCGGTTATGCAATCAGGTGTTGGGGATACAGGGGAAGCATAATAACTCACCCAAACTAGCAAATCCTACATCCAGTTGTATCCATCCTTCAACACATAACCAAGAAACCTTCGGAAACCATCTACCTCAACCTTCGAAAAGCATCCGTTATACAAGTTATGCCGATACTCCCGAGCTCCCGCCCCAGTACTGGGTGGCGTCAATGTTATCGCACCAACGAACTGCATAAAAGAGATTTTCTATGTCGGCGTACTAGACTCAGGTATTCCAGAACTGCAACGATAAAATTATGATGACAACACCTCAGAGCTCAACTCCCCGGGACACTTCCACTAAACCCCTGACAGGAGGCACCAAGTCAATGTTCTCATCATAAAACCATCGGAACGATTCCAAGATAACCGCGTGATCCTAAAAAAATTTAGTGAAATTTGAGAAGAGAAGAGTCAAAACTCTACGTCAGGATACCTTACCAGAGCAATGAGGAGACTGGTAAGTAAAAAGAATTCCTAAACTCTCCGATATATAATTCCTAAAGACTCAAAACATTTTTCTAGACACAACTCGGCCGCTAAAAACGATCAAGCAATGGGGCTCCTAAGGTCGGGGAAGGCTCTGATTACCAACTTGTAACACCCTCGATGCGACTATATCTCCCACGTGTCGAGGCACGACTTAGAGGCATAATCGCATTGAAGGCATATGTCGCAAGTTAGGCAATCTTCACAACATCCCATGGAATATGATAATAAAAGGGGAGATAACATAGTTGGCTTACACTCGCCACGTCAATCAAGTACATAAATAACATTACATCATCCAAACACTCATGGCCCAACTACGGCGCCAAAACAAAAGAGAACCCAACATGCCCGTTCACCCCCAACTGGGCACCACTACTGATCATCGGGAAAGGAAACATAGTAATGTTGAGAGTCTTCGTCGAACTCCCACTTGAGCTCAAGTGCGTCTCCTGGAGTGGAATCATCAGGCCCTGCATCTGTGTAATAGTAATCTGTGAGCCATAGGGACTCAGCAATCTCGCACCCTCGCGATCAAGACTATTTAAGCTTATAGGTAAGGCAAGGTAAATAATGAGTGGAGATGCAGCAAGCGACTAGCAAGTATGGTGGCTAACTTATTCGCAAAAGAGAGCGAGAAGAGGAGGCAAAGCGTGAGCGAGAAACTAGGGAGCAACCTGCGCAAACATTACTCCAACACCGTGTCCACTTCCCGGACTCCGCCGAGAAGAGGCCATCACGGTAACACACTCAGTTGATTCATTTTAATTAATTAAGGTTCAAGTTATCTACAACCGGACATTAACAAATTCCCATCTGCCCATAACCGCGGGCACGGCTTTCGAAAGTTCAGTCCCTGCAGGGGAGTCCCAACTTAGCCCATGACAAGCTCTCACGGTTAATGAATGAATAGACCTCCTCCCGAGACGTTCCGATCAGACTCGGTATCTCGGTTACTCAAGACACTTCGACAGGTTACAACAAGACCAGCAACACCGCCCGAATGTGCCGACAAATCCCGATAGGAGCTGCACATATCTCTTTCTCAGGCCACACTCAAATGAGACTAGCTACGAGTAAAACCAACCCTCAAGTTTCCCCGAGGTGGCCCGCAGGCAGCTCATTTCAGACCAACACTCAGAGGGAGCACTGGCCCGGGGGGGTTAAAATAAGATGACCCTTGGGCTCCGGTAATCCAAGGGAAAAAGAGGCTAGGTGGTGAATGGTAAAACCAATGTTGGGCATTGCTGGAAAAGCTTTAATCAAGGCGAACTATCAAGGGGTTCCCATTATAACCCAACCGCGTAAGGAACGCAAAATCCGGGAACATAACACCGATATGACGGAAACTAGGGCGGCAAGAGTGGAACAAAACACTAGGCGAGAGGCCGAGCCTTCCACCCTTTACCAAGTATATAGATGCATTAAGATAACCAGATAATATAATGATATCCTAACAAGTAAATAAATGTTCCATCAAGGAACGGCCTTCAATCTTCACCTGCAACTAGCAACGCTATAAGAGGGGCTGAGCAAAGCGGTAACATAGCCAATCAACGGTTTGCTAGGACAATGGTGGGTTAGAGGTTTGACATGGCAATTTGGGAGGCTTGAAAGCAAGTGGTAGGCATCGTAGCAATGGCATAGCAAAAGAGCGAGCAAACTAGCATAGCAAAGATAGTAGTGATTTCGAGGGTATGATCATCTTGCCTGCACAGTTGTCAGAGTTGACTGGATCCTCGAAAGCAAACTCAACGGGCTCCTAGTTGGTGAAATCGTCTCCCAGCTCTACCCAAACAAGACAAACAAGCAACAAGGGCACAATCAACCACATGCAAACTCAAACAACACAATGCAAAGATGATATGCTATGCGGGATGCGATGCGGGATGCAAAATGCAAGATATGACAGGAAATGCATGAACCTGGCCTCAACTTGGAAAACCAAATGTGCCACTGGAAAGATGAGATGAAATCGCTTGAAAACGATATAAAGAACGTCGGAATCGGAGTTACGGTTTGGAAATGGCAAGCGATTCAAATATGACACCGGTTTGCGATTTACAGCAAGTAGCCATCTAAATGCAATGAGATGAACATGCTACAGCACCCAAACGTGACAACAAAATACATGGCAGGGATGCACACAAGATGCTTAACAAAAGTCTAGCACTGAGCTACGGCCTATTCATCCATTAACAGGTACACATTAAGCATGGCAAAAATGCATATGGCAAACAGATCTCAGACTTAGTGAAATTAACACTTGTCTGGAATTTCAGATCAGGTAGCACTCTTCGGAGCAAAAACACTACATGCTACAGGACCTAAACATGGCAAAGTAAAGCATGGCATGGAGCTACTCAAATAGCTTAAGAAAAGTCCCTTAGTGACCTCGAGCCAAAAGGGATCAGAAAATACAATTGCAAGCATGTGAACATAGCAAAAACATAATCAGTTTTCATACTTAGTGAAAACTGGAGCAAGCTGAAATATAGCTCAAGTAGGCATGTTTATGAGCTCGATGCACTCACTACAGAGCAAGTCATGGCAAGACAAGCATACACCCATCAATAAGGCACAAAATTCAAGCTAGACATGGCAAGAACAATGGCATAGCATGCATGGATCAACTACAACATCATCGGCAAAATTGCAAACAAGTTGACAATCTGCCCAGATTCACAAAGTAGCAAAAGTAGAGCTCGATTGACTCAAGATAGGGTGCTCCATAATTGCAAACAAAGACATGGATGGATAGAGCACTACAAGATTAACAAAACATCCTTACTGATCATCCTCAAAAGAGGCACGGATCACTAGGAAACAACAAGAACATATGGCATCATGAGATAAACAGCTCAAGGACTGTGAAATTGCAAAGTCCCTGAAAACAGAATTAGCAAGTGCACCACTTTGCAAGCTTGTAATAGTCACCACACACATCCTAAAAATACATGGGTTGCACCTCTGGAAAGATGACAAAACCCTTAACAAAACACATGTAGAGCATCAGGTCATAGCATGCACACATTAATCATGGCAAAAATGACAAAATCCTAAATGGAGTAGCAGATCTGAAAATTATCTCAAGTAGCCCTCTTCGAAAAGCATTTCGGGTATCAAGATGAACTCAAATGCAAACGATGCAATGGAATGAAATGATGTACTCTCTGAGGTGAACATTTTTATATGCTATATGCATGAATCGGAGCTACGGATGCAAAGTTACAGAGCTACGAACATGAGCACTTGAACTGAAAATTTCGGGACTTAGAAGAATAAAAACACCTCCGGATCTAGGGTTAGACCCGGCACGCGAACCAAGGTTGGATCCGGGCTCACCGGAGTTCCTGTACGCCGGAGCTCGCCGGAGGAAGGAGGAGGTCGGCGAGGTGCTCCCAGGGCTCACCGGAGTGGCGGCCGGAGCGCGGGGCCCGAGG
>NC_057809.1:309853698-310083701 GCF_018294505.1 Triticum aestivum
TATGTATTCACACATGTATTACGATTTCCGGATAACACAATTATAGCATGAACAATAGACAATTATCATGAACAAAGAAATATAATAATAACCATTTTATTATTGCCTCTAGGGCATATTTCCAACAGTCTCCCACTTGCACTAGAGTCAATATTCTAGTTACATTGTGATGAATCGAACACCCATGCAGTTCTGGTGTTGATCATGTTTTGCTCTAGGGAGAGGTTTAGTCAACGGATCTGCTACATTCAGGTCCGTATGTACTTTACAAATCTCTATGTCTCCATTTTGAACACTTTCACGAATGGAGTTGAAGCGACGCTTGATATGCCTGGTCTTCCTGTGAAACCTGGGCTCCTTGGCAAGGGCAATAGCTCCAGTGTTGTCACAGAAGAGAGTCATCGGGCCCGACGCATTGGGTATGACTCCTAGGTCGGTAATGAACTCCTTCACCCAGACTGCTTCTTGTGCTGCCTCCGAGGCTGCCATGTACTCCGCTTCACATGTAGATCCCGCCACAACGCTTTGCTTGCAACTGCACCAGCTTACTGCCCCACCATTCAAAATATACACGTATCCGGTTTGTGACTTAGAGTCATCCAGATCTGTGTCGAAGCTAGCATCGACGTAACCCTTTACGACGAGCTCTTCGTCACCTCCATAAACGAGAAACATTTCCTTAGTCCTTTTCAGGTACTTCAGGATATTCTTGACCGCTGTCCAGTGTTCCATGCCGGGATTACTTTGGTACCTTCCTACCAAACTTACGGCAAGGTTTACATCAGGTCTGGTACACAGCATAGCATACATGATAGACCCTATGGCCGAGGCATAGGGGACGACACTCATCTTTTCTCTATCTTCTGCCGTGGTCGGGCATTGAGCCGTGCTCAATCTCGTACCTTGCAATACAGGCAAGAACCCCTTCTTTGACTGATCCATTTTGAACTTCTTCAATATCTTGTCAAGGTACGTACTCTGTGAAAGACCAATGAGGCGTCTCGATCTATCTCTATAGATCTTGATGCCTAATATATAAGCAGCTTCTCCAAGGTCCTTCATTGAAAAACACTTGTTCAAGTAGGCCTTTATGCTTTCCAAGAATTCTATATCATTTCCCATCAACAGTATGTCATCCACATACAATATGAGAAATGCTACAGAGCTCCCACTCACTTTCTTGTAAATGCAGGCTTCTCCATAAGTCTGCATAAACCCAAACGCTTTGATCATCTCATCAAAACGAATGTTCCAACTCCGAGATGCTTGCACCAGCCCATAAATCGAGCGTTGGAGCTTGCACACCTTGTCAGCATTCTTAGGATCGACAAAACCTTCCGGCTGCATCATATACAATTCTTCCTTAAGGAAACCATTAAGGAATGCCGTTTTGACGTCCATTTGCCATATCTCATAATCATAGAATGCGGCAATTGCTAACATGATTCGGACGGACTTCAGCTTCGCTACGGGTGAGAAAGTCTCATCGTAGTCAACCCCTTGAACTTGTCGATAACCCTTAGCGACAAGCCGAGCTTTATAGATGGTCACATTACCATCCGCGTCTGTCTTCTTCTTAAAGATCCATTTATTTTCTATGGCTCGCCGATCAACGGGCAAGTCAGTCAAAGTCCATACTTCGTTTTCATACATGGATCCTATCTCGGATTTCATGGCTTCCAGCCATTTGTCGGAATCCGGGCCCGCCATCGCTTCTTCATAGTTCGAAGGTTCACCGTTGTCTAACAACATGATTTCCAAGACAGGGTTGCCGTACCACTCTGGTGCGGAACGTGTCCTTGTGGACCTACGAAGTTCAGTAGCAACTTGATCTGAAGTTTCATGATCATCATCACAACTTCCTCTCTAGTCGGTGCAGGCACCTCAGGAACATTTTCTTGAGCTGCGCCACTTACCGGTTCAAGAGGTAATACTTCATCAAGTTCTACCTTCCTCCCACTTATTTCTTTCGAGAGAAACTCTTTCTCTAGAAAGGACCCATTCTTGGCAACAAAGATCTTGCCTTCGGATCTGAGGTAGAAGGTATACCCAACAGTTTCTTTAGGGTATCCTATGAAGACGCATTTTTCCGACTTGGGTTCGAGCTTTTCAGGTTGAAGTTTCTTGACATAAGCATCGCATCCCCAAACTTTTAGAAACGACAGCTTAGGTTTCTTCCCAAACCATAATTCATACGGTGTCGTCTCAACGGATTTCGACGGAGCCCTATTTAAAGTGAATGCGGCAGTCTCTAAAGCATAGCCCCAAAATGATAGCGGTAAATCGGTAAGAGACATCATAGATCGCACCATATCTAATAGAGTGCGATTACGACGTTCGGACACACCATTACGCTGAGGTGTTCCAGGCGGCGTTAGTTGTGAAACTATTCCACATTTTCTTAAGTGTGTGCCAAATTCGTGACTCAAGTATTCTCCCCCACGATCTGATCGCAAGAACTTGATTTTCCTGTCACGTTGATTCTCAACCTCACTCTGAAATTCCTTGAACTTTTCAAAGGTCTCAGACTTGTGTTTCATTAAGTAGACATACCCATATCTACTCAAGTCATCAGTGAGGGTGAGAACATAACGATAGCCACCGCGAGCCTCAACACTCATTGGACCGCACACATCAGTATGTATGATTTCCAATAAGTTGGTTGCTCGCTCCATTGTTCCTGAGAACGGAGTCTTGGTCATTTTACCCATGAGGCATGGTTCGCACGTGTCAAATGATTCGTAATCAAGAGACTCTAAAAGTCCATCTGCATGGAGCTTCTTCATGCGTTTGACACCTATGTGACCAAGGCGGCAGTGCCACAAGTATGTGGGACTATCATTATCAACCTTACATCTTTTGGTATTCACACTATGAATATGTGTAGCATTACGCTCGAGATTCATTAAGAATAAACCATTCACCATCGGAGCATGACCATAAAACATATCTCTCATATAAATAGAACAACCATTATTCTCGGATTTAAATGAGTAGCCATCTCGTATTAAACGAGATCCTGATACAATGTTCATGCTCAAAGCTGGCACTAAATAACAATTATTGAGGTTTAAAACTAATCCCGTAGGTAAATGTAGAGGTAGCGTGCCGACGGCGATCACATCGACCTTGGAACCATTCCCGACGCGCATCGTCACCTCGTCCTTCGCCAGTCTCCGCTTATTCCGCAGCTCCTGCTTTGAGTTACAAATGTGAGCAACCGCACCGGTATCAAATACCCAGGAGCTACTACGAGTACTGGTAAGGTACACATCAATTACATGTATATCACATATACCTTTCGTGTTGCCGGCCTTCTTGTCCGCTAAGTATTTGGGGCAGTTCCGCTTCCAGTGACCACTTCCCTTGCAATAAAAACACTCAGTCTCGGGCTTGGGTCCATTCTTTGGCTTCTTCCCGGCAGCTTGCTTACCGGGCGCGGCAACTCCCTTGCCGTCCTTCTTGAAGTTCTTCTTACCCTTGCCTTTCTTGAACTTAGTGGTTTTATTCACCATCAACACTTGATGTTCCTTTTTGACTTCTACCTCTGCTGATTTCAGCATTGCAAATACTTCAGGAATGGTCTTTTCCATCCCCTGCATATTGAAGTTCATCACAAAGCTCTTGTAGCTCGGTGGAAGCGACTGAAGGATTCTGTCAATGACCGCGTCATCCGGGAGATTAACTCCCAGCTGAGTCAAGCGGTTATGCAACCCAGACATTTTGAGTATGTGCTCACTGACAGAACTATTTTCCTCCATCTTACAGCTGAAGAACTTGTCGGAGACTTCATATCTCTCGACCCGGGCATGAGCTTGAAAAACCATTTTCAGCTCTTCGAACATCTCATATGCTCCGTGTCTCTCAAAACGCTTTTGGAGCCCCGGTTCTAAGCTGTAAAGCATGCCGCACTGAACGAGGGAGTAATCATCAGCACGTGTCTGCCAAGCGTTCATAACGTCTTGGTTCTGTGGGACGGGTGCGTCACCTAGCGGTGCTTCTAGGACATAATCTTTCTTGGCAGCTATGAGGATGATCCTCAGGTTCCGGACCCAGTCCGTATAGTTGCTGCCATCGTCTTTCAGCTTGGTTTTCTCTAGGAACGCGTTGAAGTTGAGGACAACGTTGGCCATTTGATCTACAAGACATATTGTAAAGATTTTAGACTAAGTTCATGATAATTAAGTTCATCTAATCAAATTATTCAATGAACTCCCACTCAGATAGACATCCCTCCAGTCATCTAAGTATAACATGATCCGAGTTAACTAGGCCGTGTCCGATCATCACGTGAGATGGACTAGTCCACATCGGTGAACATCTTCATGTTGATCGTATCTTCTATACGACTCATGCCCGACCTTTCGGTCTTCTGTGTTCCGAGGCCATGTCTGTACATGCTAGGCTCGTCAAGTCAACCTAAGTGTATTGCGTGTGTAAATCTGGCTTACACCCGTTGTATTCGAACGTTAGAATCTATCACACCCGATCATCACGTGGTGCTTCGAAACAACGAACCTTCGCAACGGTGCACAGTTAGGGGGAACACTTTCTTGAAATTTTACGAGGGATCATCTTATTTAAGCTACCGTTGTTCTAAGCAAATAAGATGTAAAACATGATAAACATCACATGAAATCAATAGTGACATGATATGGCCAATATCATTTGCTCCTTTGATCTCCATCTTCGGGGCTCCATGATCATCGTTGTCACCGGCATGACACCATGATCTCCATCATCGTGTCTTCTTGAAGTTGTCACGTCAACTATTACTTCTACTACTATGGCTAACGCTTTAGCAATAAAGTAAAGTAATTACATGACGTTTATGTTGACACGCAGGTCATAAATAAATAAAGACAACTCCTATGGCTCCTGCCGGTTGTCATACTCATCGACATGCAAGTCGTGATTCCTATTACAAGAACATGATCATCTCATACATCACATATATCATTCATCACATCCTTTGGCCATATCACATCACAAAACACTTGCTGCAAAAACAAGTTTAGACGTCCTCTAATTGTTGTTGCAAGTTTTTACGTGGCTGCTATAGGTTTCTAGCAAGAACGTTTCTTACCTACGCCAAAACCACAACGTGAATTGCCAATTTCTATTTACCCTTCATAAGGACCCTGTTCATCGAATCCGATCCGACTAAAGTGGGAGAGACAGACACCCGCCAGCCACCTTATGCAACTAGTGCATGTCAGTCGGTGGAACCGGTCTCACGTAAGCGTACGTGTAAGGTTGGTCCGGGCCGCTTCATCCCACGATGCCGCCGAATCAAGATAAGACTAGTAACGGCAAGATAATTGACAATATCGACGCCCACAACTACTTTGTGTTCTACTCGTGCATAGTAACTACGCATAGACCTAGCTCATGATGCCACTGTTGGGGAATGTAGCAGAATTTTAAAATTTTCTACGCATCACCAAGATCAATCTATGGAGTCATCTATCAACGAGGGAAAGAGGAGTGCATCTACATACCCTTGTAGATCACGAGCGGAAGCGTTCAAGAGAACGGGGTTGATGGAGTCGTACTCGACGTGATTCAAATCACCGATGACCAAGTGCCGAACGGACAGCACCTCCGCGTTCAACACACGTACGGTTGGGAAGACGTCTCCTCCAACTTGATCCAGCAAGGGGGAAGGAGAGGTTGATGAAGATCCAGCAGCACGACGGCGTGGTGGTGGAAGCAACGGTGATCTCGGCAGGGCTTCGCCAAGCGCTGGGAGACGGAGGAGTGTCACGGGAGGGAGAGGGAGAGGCCAGGGGCTTGGGTGCGCAGCCCTCCCTCCCCCCACTATATATAGGGTGCCTAGGGGGGCGCCGGCCCTAGGAGATCCAATCTCCTAGGGGGGCGGCGGCCAAGGGGGTGCCTTGCCCCCCAAGGCAAGGGTGGCGCCCCCACCCCTAGGGTTTCTAACCCTAGGCGCAGGGGAGGCCCAAGGGGGGGGCGCACCAGCCCACTAGGGGCTGGTTCCCCTCCCACTTCAGCCCATGGGGCCCTCCGGGATAGGTGGCCCCACCCGGTGGACCCCCGGGACCCTTCCGGTGGTCCCGGTACAATACCGGTGACCCCCGAAACCTTCCCGATGGCCGAAACTGGACTTCCTATATATAAATCTTTACCTCCGGACCATTTCCGAACTCCTCGTGACGTCCGGGATCTCATCTGGGACTCCAAACAACTTTCGGGTTACCGTGTGCTAATATCTCTACAACCCTAGCGTCGCCGAACCTTAAGTGTGTAGACCCTACGGGTTCGGGAGACATGCAGACATGACCAAGAAGCCTCTCCGGTCAATAACCAACAGCGGGATCTGGATACCCATGTTGGCTCCCACATGCTCCACGATGATCTCATCGGATGAACCACGATGTCGAGGATTCAATCAATCCGTATACAATTCCCTTTGTCAATCGGTACGTTACTTGCCCGAGACTCGATCGTCGGTATCCCAATACCTTGTTCAGTCTCGTTACCGGCAAGTCACTTTACTCGTACCGTAATGCATGATCCCGTGATCAACCACT
The DNA here is from genome assembly GCF_018294505.1 of Triticum aestivum. NCBI lineage: Eukaryota > Viridiplantae > Streptophyta > Magnoliopsida > Poales > Poaceae > Triticum > Triticum aestivum. Next base: position 309,860,253 of record NC_057809.1, read on the forward strand.
TGATCACATTGAGCTCATTATGATGATGCATTACCGGGTGGGCCCAGAGATACCTCTCCGTCATACGGAGTGACAAATCCCAGTCTCGATTCGTGCCAACCCAACAGACACTTTCGGAGATACCTGTAATGTACCTTTATAGTCACCCAGTTACGTTGTGACGTTTGGCATACCCAAGGCACTCCTACGGTATCCGGGAGTTGCACAATCTCATGGTCTAAGGAAATGATATTTGACATTCAGAAAAGCTACAGCAAATGAACTACACAATCTTTGAGTTAAGCTTAGGATTGGGTCTTGTCCACCACATCATTCTCCTAATGATGTGATCCCGTTATCAATGACATCTAATGTCCATAGTCAGGAAACCATGACTATCCTTTGATCAATGAGCTAGTCCACTAGACGCTCACTAGGGACGTGTTGTGGTCTATGTATTCACACATGTCTTACGATTTCCGGATAACACAATTATAGCATGAACGATAGACAATTATCATGAACAAAGAAATATAATAATAACCATTTTATTATTGCCTCTAGGGCATATTTCCAATAGGGAGGTCTTGCTGGACTTGTTTTACCATTGTCGAAATGTCTTGTGCATCGGGATTCTGAGTCTGATCGGTGGGTCCTGCGATGGAGGATTGTCTCCGCTGATCGTGAGCTTGTCATGGGCTAAGTTGGGACACCTCTATAGGGTTTAAACTTTCGAGATCGTGCACGCAGTTATGTGGTAGATGGGACTTGAATAAAGTCAATTAAAACACACCAACCGCGTGCGTAACCATGACGGTCTCTTTTCAAGTGAGTTCGAGAAGAGAACACGGTTGGGTTATGTTTGAACGTAAGTAGTTTAGGATCACTTCTTGATCACTACTAGTTTGCGCCCGTTTGCGTAGTTTCTCGTCTTACTCTTGTACTTGTAAGTTAGCCACCATACAATGCTTAGTGCTGCTGCAACCTCACCGCTTATACTTTCCATACCCATTAAGTTTGGCTAGTCTTGATACCCATGGTAATGGGATTGCTGAGTCCTCATGGCTCATAGATTACTATAACAGTAGTTGCAGGTATAGGTAATGCGGTGGTCATGATTTAGAGCGATGTTTACTTGTTTGGAGTTCTTCTTCTTATTCGTCGATCTTGGGTTAGGTTCCTGGTCGGTAAACTGGGCTAGCAGGGTGGATGTCGTTTGAGTTTCTGTTTGTGATTCATCCATAGTCAGATGTTAGTCTCATGTATGATGTTTGATGTATTCATGGGGCATTTGTATGCCTTTGTATGTATTCCCAACTACTATGTAATGGTACGATGTAATGATATCCACCTTGCAAAAGCATGTCAATATGCGGTTCTATCCTTGGTGGGACCTTCGAGTTCCTTTAGGATAGAGTCACATATTGGGCGTGGCAAGTTGGTATGAGAGACTCGACCGACCATAGGAGCCCCCATGATTGTCCGTAGTTGGCTGTTCTCGAGTCTAGAAGGAAAACTTTTTTGGAGTTTAGTTATATCAGAGAGTAGGAATTCGTTTTACTCCTCAGCCCCTTCGTCGCTCTAGTGAGAAATCTTGACGTAGGTGTTTTGATATACTCCTCTCCCCCTTCAATTTTTTTAGGATCACGCAGATAGTTTCATTCATTGTGATGTCAGCTCTTTTCATCCGGCGCACTTCTCTTCGAGTGGTTCGATCCTCTTTGTCTTTTGCAAGATCATTCCTCGGTTCTTTCTCAACAATGTTGTTTCCCCGTCTGAAGATAAACAATGTCGTCTGAAGTTGTCTTTTTTTTCCCACCCGCCCACCATTTTCTTCTTGGAGACGGAGTTCATAATCAAGTATCCATCCTACTCGTGTGAAGGCTTTCCATTCTTTCCTCAATTATTTCATCGGTGCTTTTGTCTTCAAGTTATTCGTCCCCGTTCCAAGTTGCCTTTGTTTTTACTGCCCTCCCACCCCTTTTCTTCCAGGAGTCTGAGCCTCTATTCGAGCATCAATTTCATTCGTGCGGAGTCTCTTCAGTCGTTCTTCAATTGTCTCTACCGGTGAATTCTCGTCTAGTTCATCATGGTTCGTCTCGTTTTATTTCCGGTGGATTCAATTCAAGCTTCTGGTGTTGATCATATTCTTTTCCTTGATTGGAGTGTTTCCCCTTGCTCATTCGCCTCTCGCCCATTTAATCGTTCTGGAGTGCTGAAGACATCTCAGAAGATTCGTGTTTGTGTTCAAATTAATTCAAGGTTGTCACCTCATTCTTGTCTTTCAATCGTTCTGGTGCGTCATTTCTCATTGAAATAATCCTGTCCAATGGTGTTTTCTTTTAGTCGGCCCTAACCCACAAGTCTTTTCCCATGATCTTACCTGACTCTTCTAATTTTCAGGAGTTATTCTCAGATTCTTTTCGAAGTTTGACGTAACAATGAATTTTATCAGTCAGATGTTTTCCAAGATCGATTTCAAATTATTTTCATTGTTGGCTCAACCTCTCCGCTTTTCATTCTCCCGGAGTATCTCAACAAGTTTGGTGGTGTTCCTCGTCGTCATTCTCAACATTTGAAGACCGAAGAAGAGTTTTCCTCTAAATATTGTCCGTTCTCCTGGAGATTTTTGGTGCTAGCTTGATGTTATCCTCTCAAATTTTTTCCAATCGTGCGATTCTTTTCTTACCCATCCGTAGTATTTCAGGAGTTGTTTTTCTGTTTCGATTATCCAGAGGCCTCCATTTTGAGAATATTTCCTCGTTCCAAGTTTTTAGCTTCATTCGTTCCCATATTTGTACCGGTGCTTCGTTCAAGCATTCTTTAATCGGTTTGTGATCTCTTCGTTCTCTTGCATCTTGATTCACTCAAGTATCTTCGTTCCTTTTCTAATTCTTTCAGGCGATTCATTCTCTTCTCTTTGTTCGTTTTCATTTACACGGTGGTTCGTTCAAGAATTTTACTTCCGTTCTTATCATATCAATTCATTTGTTCCATCCAGTCGTACCGGTGGTTCAGGAAGACCTTCCCAAGTTTTGCGCTATATCTACCCTTAATATTTTCTAATGTGAATAAGTTGTATGCAATCCATTGCTTCTCATAAATTTAATTGATGAATGATAAGCATAACATAATTCTTATTCTTCTTTTATCAAGTTGATTAATTCCTTTCTTCGGAGATTTTTCATGATGAATAGTCTCTTGGTTCTAAGTTGTTCATCTTTTCTTTTTCGGAGTTCCAAGTTTTCTCGCTTGTCTCGTCACGAAGCTCCATCTAAATCATTGCAAGGCTTAATCTTATTCTTTTCATCCTTCAATTCTATCTCATCATCCTTTTGTTACCGGAGTTCTTCATGGTGGTTCAACAGGATTTAAGTTATTCTTCAAGTGTTCATCAAGATTCTTGTTGGAGCTCAAGTATCTTTTCTTCTTCCGTCTCAAAGTGTAATTGATTCTCCATATTCTTTTGAAGTGGAGTTTTGCATTTCTTCGTTCTTCTCAGCTATTCAATCATTTCCGTTGTGGCCGGTTGTCACCTCATAATTTTGAGATGTTTTCCATAAGCCCACAACAAACTTATTCTTTTCGTAGGTTAATTCTCATCAACTTCGTTCAACCTTCTTCGTAAGGATGCTTTCAAACTCAATTGTGGTAGAAGATGTCTTTTTCTTCTTCGTTCTTTCATTCCACTCTTTCAATTCTTCCGGAGGTGTTGTGTTGTCCCTTTCGTCAAGTATCGTTCAATCTTGTCAAGTTCATGTTCTATTCCATTCCATGTTTAACCGGGATGCTATCGCAATTCTTTTGTTCTTATTGCTTTTCTATCTTGTTCTAACCAGAGTGGTTTTAGAGTCTATCTCATTCCTTGAGCTTTTGATTCTTGTCATAATCGTCGTTTATGTTTTCTACATGAGTGCTCTTGACCTTGGTCATCTTCTCTTTTGGCGCTCTTATTCCTCATTATCCTCTTTCTCTTCCGTCTCGTTCCTAAGATCTCGGGACGAGATATCTTGTTAGTGGAGGAGAGTTATGACGCCCCGAGTCCGATGCGCTAGGTGTCTTCCAGTTTTTCGCCATCATTACCATGTCATTTGCTTGCGTGTTGCACTTTGCCATGTCATCATGTGCATTGCATCCTCATGTTTTCAAAACTTGCATGTGTTTGGGTCTCCCAGTTCTCCCCATTATCCGTTTCGACATCCGACACTCTCTCATGCACCCACCGCACCTTCTAGATCTCGTTTCGTGAGCGGGAGAAAAACATTCTTGGAATGGGCCGAGATTTGTCGAGTGGCCTTGGTATATCATCGGTAGACTGCCTGTCAAATTTCGTTCCATTTGGAGGTCATTTGATGCCCCAACGGTTAACCGCATTAACCGCCGGACCCCTTTCTCTTTGCAGCCCAGCACCCCTCCACAATAGCCTGCTAGCCCATCTCAAAACCCTCCATGCTTTTCGCCGTTGGATCACGATCGTGTGGGTGAAAACTGCACCTCAATAGCCTTCTCCTAGCTCCCTCTACCTATAAATAGGCCCTTCCCGTCCAATAACCGGATCAAACCCTAGTTCTCTTCCTCCTCGCACCGCCAGACATGTCCATCCGCGTCGGACATGTCTGCCACCGCGGCCTTGGCCACTCATGCGTCGCCACATCACCGCCGCCAGCGCCCCACTTCGTCGCGGCCCTGCGGGCCCAGATCGGGCCCGCCCGAGCCTACCTGGCTCCCTCGCGCCCGTGCGGCTCGTCTGAGGCACCGCCGCCTGCCTTCGCCGCCGCATCGCCTCCCGCCTCGCTCGCCGGCGTGCCCCGCCGCCATCAGCCGCGCTGCTGCCTGCGCGCCCCACCGCCAGCCCGCGACCTGCGCCTCCCCGGTCTCCATCTGCCGCCGCCTTGCCCGGATCCAGCACTGGCCGGCCGGATCTGGCCATCCCCGCCGCCGTCCTCCCGCCCCGTCGCTGGAACGGACCGCCGCCACCACCGCCATGCGCCTGCTCAGGGATGAGCGGAGGAGCTGCTCGTCCCGCCCGCATCGCGCCTGTGTGGTCCCCACTCCGACTCGACCAGCCACCCGCGGCCCAGCCCGGTTCCCCCGTCTGCCCTGGCCCGTCTCCTCCTCAATTGGGCCAAGCCCACGTGGTGAGCCGCCCAATATTCCCCGCCCTGTGCACCACTTAGTTATTTTGTGCTCGGTTTTTTCTCTTCAGAAAATGGCCGAGTCCCTAGAATTCCAGCATCATGTTGCATTATTGGGAGTGGTGTAAATTTGTGCATATTGCTCCATTTTGCGTGCATAATATGTCAAATTGTTCGTCCCTGAGTGCTCTAGAAGGTGGTATAGTTTGCATGCATGTTACTGCTAATCTTGATGCCTTAATCCTTGTTGCAAAAGTGCTAAATGATGTTGTCTGCTGGAAATTGTTGTAACTTGTTGATTTTGTCTTTTTCGTAGCATTTTATGTGTTTATATTTTGAGCATCATGTCAACATGTTTTAGGAGCATCTTCATGCCATCTTTACATTAGTGCAATCCATGTATTTTTATATGCCCTGTGGTGACTAGCACAAGCATGAAAAGTACGGTACTAGTTGTTGCTTATTTCAGAGACTTACTATTTTTCTGCTGTCTGAATATGCTACATTATGTTGCCTTGTTAACTTGATGATACCATCGTATCCGTGCATAATGTGGAGATGCCTAGTTGACATGTTCTGATGTCCATGTTATGCTCTATCATGTCATGCAATTTGATGCCTCACATATGTCCTATAGAATACGTTTTCATTGCCATGAACATGCCTAAATGATGTTCCAGTTTTCTGTTAACTTCATGATGCCATGTTGTGAGCTTGTTATTGATTAATCTACGCATCTTTTGGAGATACTCCAATTACATGAATTAAAGCATGTTATGATTACTTTGGCCACATGCCATGTTTGATAATTTTATACTTCATATGACCTCTGTTCCAAGCTTGCAAACATGCTATGATGATGGTGTTGTTTTACACTTGCTGAAACTGTTACAACATTCAAACTTGTCTTGATGCTTCCCACTAGTCCATGAGCCATATGGTTATGATGCCTTGATGTTATTTGCTCTTTGTTATGTGTACTTTGATGCCATGTCCTTGGTTTCCATATAGCTTGTTGTAGTTTGTCTCTTTCTTACTCGCAAGATGCCATCATGCCAAATCTGTCAACCTGTTAACAATATGTTCCGTTTTGCAAGAATCATAGTAATTACTCCATGCATCATATGAACGTGTGCCCATGGACTAAGTTGAAGTATATCATGTCTACTACATGCCCATGTCTTTTGCATGATTATTAAAGTTGATATGCTTGCTGTTATGTGCTTCCAAAGTCAGCATCATAATGTTATTGTTTTGCATTCCCAGATTTCCTCCAAGTCTGAGAATCATCTTATATCATGTTGCATCTTGTCTTGATGATTCCCATGAACCTGTTGCTCATATGGTTATGCCATGTTGTGCGTTTTGAGCTCCTTGATGTGTAATAACACACAATGCTTTTGCTTGCCATGCTCTTGCAATGTAGCTTAGTTATTTCTTGCCTCCAACATGCCATCATATAAACTCTGCTCATGCATATGCCCTGTTTTCACAAAGTCCTAATCTGTGTTATAAAATTGCCTTTTGCTTTGCTCATGTTGGATTAATCTTGATGCCTATGAACCTGAACCTTGATGATATTTGAAGCATGTAATCTGTACTTTGAGTGCATATCAAGTATGTGTCCATATGTTTCATGTAGCATGTTGTTTCCTTGATTGCAAAGTGCTTAGTTGCTGTTTTGGGCAGATTGTGTTAAAACTTGTATTGAGTGTATGTGTTGAACCATTGCTCCGTTTTGAGCATGCTCTATATGAAACTTGATTCATTTTGCATGTAGTTTCATGTTACCTTGTTGCATCCTTGTTTTGGAGTGTTTGTGATTGTGTTTTGCTTGCAATTGCATCAATGCCATGTTTAACTTGTTTTGCTCATATCTTCTAGGCAGTAGCTCTGAATTAAACGAACTTTATATCTAACTTAACTAGAAAACCATGTAGATCATCTTGGCACACTTTAACTTGATGTTTAACCACTTCAACATAATGTGTTATTCAGATCTGGACCAAATTCGAAATTTGCATATGGGGAGTTTCTGGAATTGTTATATGTTGTTTCCGGCCTTATTTAAACCGGCTTTGATGTGTTGTTCTTGTATGCATCAACTCTTGCCATGAGTAGCATCATTTACACTTGGCATGAACCATACTTGGTTGAGCATCATGTCATGTTTACGTGTTGTGTGTTTACCATGTTGGTTGTGTTTTTTCGGTTGTGCTTCTTCTCGTTAGTTCCTGTTTTGTTGCGATCGTGAGGATTCGTTCGACTACACTTGGTTCGTCTACATGGCTTCGTCTTGTTCATGGACTCTTTCTTCTTCCTAGGGGGATTTCAGGCAAGATGACTGTCACCTTGGATCTCACTACTATCTTTGTTATGCTAGTTGTCTCGATGCTATCGCTACGTCGCGCTACCTACCACTTGTTTATTAAGCCTCCCAAATTGCCATGATAGCCTCTAACCTTTTCATCCTTCCTAGCAAACCTTTGTTTGGCTATGTTACCGCTTTGCTCAGCCCCTCTTATAGCATTGCTAGTTGCAGGTGCAATTGCGGGTTGTTCCACATTGGGACATGGATATCATGGGATATCACAATATCTCTTATTTAATTACTGCACATATACACTTGGTAAAGGCTGGATGGCTCGGCCTTTTACCTGGTGTTTTGTTCCACTCTTGCCGCCCTATTTTACGTCATACCGGTGTTATGTTCCTTGATTTTGCGTCCCTAACACGGTGAGGGTTTATGGGCCCCTCTTGACAGTTCGCTTTGAATAAAATTGTTCTAGCAAGGCCCAACATTGGTTTTAATATTTGCCATAATAATATTGAACTAAAAAATTAATTGGCATAGGGCGTTATGAACCCGAGGATTCTTTCTACATAAACAAGGGGCAGTGCTGATAGTGTTGGTCCCAAACTAGAGCAGCTTGCAGCACCGCCCCTTGGCAACTTGGGGTATTTTGGTCGCTGTAACCATAGCTCATCCGTCGTGGCTTGAGATGAGATAAGCGCGGCTACTATTGAAGGAAATATGCCCTAGAGGCAATAATAAAGTTGTTATTTATATTTCCTTATATCATGATAAATGTTTATTATTCATGCTAGAATTGTATTAACCAAAAACTTAGGACATGTGTGAATACATAGACAAACTGAGTGTCACTAGTATGCCTCTACTTGACTAGCTCGTTAATCAAAGATGGTTAAGTTTCTTACCCGTAGACATGAGTTGTCATTTGATTAATAGGATCACATCATTAGAGAATGATATGATTGACTTGACCCATCCGTTAGCTTAGCACTATGATCGTTTATTTTGTCGCTATTGCTTTCTTCATGACTTATACATGTTCCTATGACTATGAGATTATGCAACTCCCGAATACCGGAGGAACACTTAGTGTACTATCAAACGTCACAACGTAACTGGGTGATTATAAAGATGCTCTACAGGTGTCTCTGATGGTGTTTGTTGAGTTGGCATAGATCGAGATTATGATTTGTCACTCCGATTGTCGGAGAGGTATCTCTAGGCCCTCTCGGTAATGCACTATAAGCCTTGCAAGCAATGTGACTAATGAGTTAGTTGTGAGATAATGCATTACGGGACGAGTAAAGAGACTTGCCAGTAACGATATTGAACTAGGTATGAGGATACCAACGATCGAATCTCGGGCAAGTAACATACCGATGACAAAGGGAACAACTATGTTGTTATGCGATTTGACCAATAAAGATCTTCATAGAATATGTTGCAGCCAATATGAGCATCCAGGTTTCGCTATTGGTTATTGACCGGAGATGTGTCTCGGTCATGTCTACAGAGTTCACGAACCCGTAGGGTCCGCACGCTTAACATTCAATGATGATTTGTATTGTGAGTTATGTTATTTGATGTACCGAAGGTTGTTCGGAGTCCCGGATGAGAACGCGGACATGACGAGGAGTCTCAAAACGGTCGAGACATAAGGATCGATATATTGGAAGGCTATATTCGGACATCGGAAAGGTTCCGAGTGATTCGGGTATTTTTCGGAGTACCGGAGAGTTACGGGAATTCGCCGGAGGAAGTAGTGGGCCTTAATGGGCCATACGGGAAAAGAGAGAAGGGCTTCAAGGGGTTGTCGTGTGCCCCCCATGGGCTGGTCTGAATTGGAATAGGGAGGGGGCGGCGCCCCCCTCTTTCCTTCTCCTTCTCCTCTCCTTCCTTCTTCTCCTACATGGACTAGGAAAATGGGGAAACCTACTCCTACTAGGAGTAGGAATCCCCCCTTTGGGCACGCCCCTTGAGGCCGGCCCTCCTCCTCCTCCCCTCCTTTATATACGGGGGAGGGGGCACCCCATAGACACACAAGTTGATCTCTTAGCCGTGTGCGGTGCCCCCTCCACAGATTTCCACCTCGGTCATATTGTCGTAGTGCTTAGGCAAAGCCCTGTGTCGGTAACTTCATCATCACCATCATCACGCCGTCCTGCTGATGAATCTCTCCCTCGACCTCAGCTGGATCTAGAGTTCGTGGGATGTCACCGAGCTGAACATGTGCAGATCGCGGAGGTGCCGTACCTTCGGTGCTAGGATCGGTCGGATCGTGAAGACGTACGACTACATCAACCGTGTTGTCATAACGCTTCCGCTTACGGTCTACGAGGGTATGTGGACAACACTCTCCCCTCTCGTTGCTATGCATCACCTAGATGGATCTTGCGCGTGCGAGGGATTTTTTTTTGAAATTACTGCATTCCCCAACAGTGGCATCCGAGCCAGGTCTATGCGTAGATGTTATATGCATGAGTAGAACACAAAGGAGTTGTGGGCGTGGGTATATGCATATTGCTTGCCGTCACTAGTTGATTCTTGATTCAGCGGTATTGTTGGATGAAGCGGCTCAGACCAACATTACGCGTACGCTTACGTGAGACTGGTTCTACTGACGTGCTTCACACACAGGTGGCTGGTGGGTGTCAGTTTCTCCAACTTTAGTTGAACCAGATTCAATGAACATGGTTCTTTCTGAAGATCAAAAAGCAATCACTCCACCGTGTTGTGGTTTTTGATGCGCAGGTAAGAATGGTTCTTGCTCAGCCCCTAGCAGCCACGTAAAACTTGCAACAACAAAGTAGAGGACGTCTAACTTGTTTTTGCAGGGCATGTTGTGATGTGATATGGCCAAGACGTGATGAGATATAAATTGTTGTATAGGATGATCATGTTTTGTTAAAGTTATCGGCAACTGGCAGGAGCCTTATGGTTGTCTCTTTATTGCATAAGATGCAAGCGCCATATAATTGCTTTACTTTATCGCTATGCGATAGCAATAGTTGGTGAGACAACCATGTGAGGACACGTTGATAAAGATCAAGATGATCATGGTGTCATGTCGGTGATGATGGAGATCATGATGGTACTTTGGAGATGAAGATCAAAGGCACAAGATGATGATGGCCATATCATGTCACATATTTTGATTGCATGTGATGTTTATCTTTTATGCATCCTATTTTTCTTAGTACGACGGTAGCATTTTAAGATGATCTCTCACTGAATTTCAAGGTAGAAGTGTTCTCCCTGAGTATGTACCGTTGCGACAGTTCATCGTGCCGAGACACCACATGATGATCGGGTGTGATAAGCTCTACATTCACATACAACGGGTGCAAGCCAGTTTTGCACACGCAGAATACTTGGGTTAAACTTGACGAGCCTAGCATATTCAGATATGGCATCGGAACACTGAGACCGAAAGGTCGAGCATGAATCATATAGTAGATATGATCCACATAGTGATGTTCATCATTGAAAACTACTCCATCTCACGTGATGATCAGACATGGTTTAGTTGATATGGATCGTGTGATCACTTAGATGATTAGAGGGATATCTATCCAAGTGGGAGTTCTTAAGTAATATGATTAATTGAACTTAAATTTATCATGAACTTAGTCCTGATAGTATTTGCATATCTATGTTGTAGATCAATTGCTTGTGTATAGCTTCCCCGCTTTATTTATGATATGTTCCTAGAGAAAACTATGTTGAAAGATGTTAGTAGCAATGATGCGGACTAGCTCCGTGATCTGAGGATTATCCTCATTGCTGCATTGAAGAATTATGTCCTTGATGCACCGCTAGGTGACAGACCGATTATAGGACCTATTACAGGAGCAGATGCAGACGTTATGAATGTTTGGCAAGCTCGGTATGATGACTACTTGATAGTTTAGTGCGCCATGCTTTATGGCTTAGAACCGGGATTTCAAAGACATTTTGAACTCCGCAGAACATATAAGATGTTCCAGGAGGTGAAATTGTTATTTCAGACTCATGCCCGAGTCGAGAGGTATGAAACCTCTGACAAGTACTTTGCCTACAAGATGGAGGAGAATAGCTCAGCTAGTGAGCATGTGCTCAGAATGTCTGAGTACTACAATCACTTGAATCAAGTGGGAGTTGATCTTCCAGATAAGATAGTGATTGACAGAGTTCTCTAAGTCACTATCACCAAGTTACTAGAACTTCGTGATGAACTATAATATGCAAGGGATAACGGAAACGATTCGCAAGCTCTTCACGATGCTGAAATTGGCGAAGGTAGAAATCAAGAAAAAACATCAAGTGTTGATGGTTGACAAGACCACTAGTTTCAAATAAAAGGGCAAGGGAAAGAAAGGGAACTTCAAGAAGAATGGCAAGCAAGTTGCCACTCCCATGAAGAAGCCCAAAGCTAGACCCAAGCCTGAAACTGAGTGCTTCTACTGCGAAGGAAATGGTCACTGGAAGTGGAACTGCCCTAGATACTTAGTGGATAAGAAGGATGGAAAAGTGAACAAAGGTATATTTGATATACATGTTATTGATGTGTACTTTACTAGTGTTTATAGCAATCCCTCAGTAACTCGAAACGGGAGTTGCAAAATAAACAAAGGCTAGTTAAGGGCGAGAGGATGATGTGAGTTGGAAGTGATTCCAAGGTTGTTAAGATCACCATTGCACACTCCCTTTACCTTTGGGATTAGTGTTGAACCTAAAATAAATGTTATTTTGTGTTTGCGTTGAGCAAAAATATGATTGGATCATGTGTATTGCAATACAGTTACTCATTTGAGTCAAAGAATAATTGTTGTTCTATTTACATGAATAAAACCTTATATGGTCATACACTCAATATAAATGGTTTATTGAATCTCGATCGTAGTGATACACATATTCATAATATTGAAGCCAAAAGATGCAAAGTTTATAATGATAGTGCAACTTACATGTGGCACTTCCGTTTAGGTCATGTTGGTGTAAAGCGCATGAGGAAACTCCATGTTGATGGACTTTTGGAATCACTTGATGCTTGTGAACCATGCCTCATGGGCAAGATGACTAAGACTCCGTTCTTCAGAACAATGGAGCGAGCAACAGACTTGTTGGAAATAATACATACTGATGTGTGCGGTCCAATGAGTGTTGAGGCTCGCGGCGGGTATATTTATTTTCTGACATTCACAGATGATTGGAGCAGATATGGGTATATCTACTTGATGAAACATAAGTCTGAAACATTTGAAAAGTTCAAAGAATTTCAGAGTGAAGTGGAAAATCATCGTAACAAGAAAATAAAGTTTCTACGATCTGATCGCGGAAATAAATATTTGAGTTACGAGTTTGGTCTTGATTTGAAACAACATGGAATAGTTTCGCAACTCACGCCACCTAGAACACCACAATATAATGGTGTGTCCAAATGTCATAACCTTACTTTATTAGATATGGTGCAATCTATGATATCTCTTACCGAATTACCACTATCGTTTTGGGGTTATGCATTAGAGACAGATGCATTCACATTAAATAGGGCACCGACTAAAATCCATTAAGACGACACCATGGTTTAGCAAGAAACCAAAGCTGTTGTTTCTTAAAGTTTGGGGTTGCGTGATACGTCTCCAACGTATTTATAATTTTTGATTGTTCCATGCTATTATATTGTCAACCTTGGATGTTTTATATGCATTTATATGCTATTTTATATGATTTTTGGGACTAACCTATTAACCTAGAGCCCCATGCCACTTTCTGTTTTTTCCTTGTTTTTGAGTTTACAGAAAAGGAATACCAAACGGAGTCCAATTGACGTCCCAATTTTTGATGATTTTTTATGGACCAAAAGAAGCCCCCATAGTAAAATAGTTGGGCCAGAAGAGTCCCGAGCCGTCCACGAGATAGGAGGCGAGCCCAGGGGGTAGGGCGCGCCCTCCACCCTCATGGACAACTCGGAGACCCCCCTGACGTGGGACCTACACCAAAAATTCCTATAAATACAGAAACCTCCAGAAAATAACCTAGATCGGGAGTTCTGCCGCCGCAAGCCTCTGTAGCCATCGAAAACCAATCTAGACCCGTTCCGGCACCCTGCCGGAGGGGGGAATCCCTCTCCGGTGGCCATCTTCATCATCCCGGCGCTCTCCATGACAAGGAGGGAGTAGTTCATCCTCGGGGCTGAGGGTATGTACCAATAGCAATGTGTTTGATCTCTCTATCTCTCTCAATCTCTCTCGTGTTCCTGATTTGGCACGATCTTGATGTATCGCGAGCTGTACTATTATAGTTGGATCTTATGATGTTTCTCCCCCTCTACTCTCTTGTGATGAATTGAGTTTACCCTTTGAAGTTATCTTATCGGATTGAGTCTTTAAGGATTTGAGAACACTTGATGTATGTCTTGCATGTGCTTATCTGTGGTGACAATGGGATATCACGTGATCCACTTCATGTATGTTTTGGTGATCAACTTGCGAGTTCCGTGACCTCGTGAACTTATGGATAGGGGTTGGCACACGTGTTCATCTTGACTCTCCGGTAGAAACTTTGGGGCACTCTTTGAAGTTATTTGTGTTGGTTAAATAAATGAATATGAGATTGTGTGATGCATATCGTATAATCATACCCACGGATACTTGAGGTGACATTGGAGTATCTAGGTGACATTAAGGTTTTGGTTGATTTGTGTCTTAAGGTGTTATTTTAGTACGAACTCTACGATAGATTGAATGGAAATAATAGCTTCATGTTATTTTACTACTAACTCTTGAATAGATCGATCAGAAAGAATAACTTTGAGGTGGTTTCGTACCCTACAATAATCTCTTCGTCTGTTCTCCGCTAGTAGTGACTTTGGAGTGACTCTTTGTTGCATGTTGAGGGATAGTTATATGATCCAATTACGTTATTGTTGTTGAGAGAACTTGCACTAGTGAAACTATGAACCCTAGGCCTTGTTTCAACGCATTGCAATACCGTTTTCACTCACTTTTATCATCAGTTACGTTGCTGTTTTTATATTTTCAGATTACAAAAACCTATATCTACCATCCATATTGCACTTGTATCACCATCTCTTCGCCGAACTAGTGCACCTATACAATTTACCATTGTATTGGGTGTGTTGGGGACACATGAGAGTCTTTGTTATTTGGTTGCAGGGTTGTTTGAGAGAGGCCATCTTCATCCTACGCCTCCCACGGATTGATAAACCTTAGGTCATCCACTTGAGGGAAATTTGCTACTGTCCTAGAAACCTCTGCACTTGGAGGCCCAACAACGTCTACTAGAAGAAGGTTGTGTAGTAGACATCAAGCTCTTTTCTGGCGTTGTTGCTGGGGAGGTTAGCGCTTGAAGGTATATCTTTAGATCTTGCAATCAAATCTTTTAGTTTCTTGTTTTATCTCTAGTTTAGTCCATAAAAGAAAACTACAAAAAAATGGAACTAAGGTTGCCTCATATGCTTCATCTTTTTAATGTCTTTCGTGAAAATGAGGATTCCGATAATTGTGCCAAAGTGTTAGAAGAAGAATGTATTAAAATGTTTGGCACTAAATATTTGGATGATGAGAATGGTTGCAATGTTGTTAGTATGAATTCTTTGAATATCCATGATGCTAATGATATGCAAAGCCACAAGCTTGGGGATGCTATGTTTGATGAAGATGATATTTCTTTTGTCCCCCAAGTTTTCATGAGCAAAATTATTTTGATGATAGCATGCCTCCTATTTATAATGATTATATTGATGAAAGTGGGTTTGGAAGAGTGTCAACTTTGGCAAGTAATGATCCCATATTTTAGAGGGTGTTGCATCTTATTGTGATAATTATGAAAGTGGGTTTGGAGAGGTCATGACTTTAGTTAATGTTAATCCCACTATTTCGGAAGAGTGTTGACTTTGCATACATGTGGATCATGTTAAGAATATGTTTTGTGATAGCTATATTGTTGAATTTGCTTACGATCCTACATGTAATTATTATGAGGGAGGAACATATGCTTGTAGGAATTGCAATAATATCAAGTTTCCTCTCTTTGTGTTGAAAATCTTGAAGATTTGCTTGGTTTACCTTCCTATGCAAGTTGATTATTATTCCCACAAGTGGTTTGCTCACAAAATCCCTCTGCATAGGAAGTGGGTTATACTTAAATGTGCTAGTTATATTCTTCATGATGCTCTCTTTATGTTTCAATTCTTATCTTTTATGTGAGCATCATTGAAATCATCATGCCTAGGTAGGGGCGTTAAACGATAGCGCTTGTCGGGAGGCAACCCAATTTTATTTTTGTTCTTTGATTTTTGTTCCTGTTTAGTAATAAATAATTCATCTAGATTCTGTTATGATTGTGTTTTTTATGTTTTAATTAGTGTTTGTGCCAAGTAAAGCCTTTAGGATCTTCCTGGGTGATTGTTGTTTGATCTTGCTGAAAAAACAGAAAGTATGCGCTCATGAGAATAATTTTCATTTCTTACCAGAAAGTGATAAAATACCAATTCCACTTGAAGTAGATTAATAAACAAATTTCCTAGGATTTCCTAATTTTTCAGGATTTTTGGAGTTACAGAAGTATTCGAAACCTACAGATTACTACATAATGTTCTGTTTTTGACAGATTTTGTTTTTTATGTGTTGTTTGCTTATTTTGAGGAATCTATGAGTAGTATCGGAGGGTATGAATGATAGAGAAGTTGGAATACAGTAGATATCACACCAATATTAATTTAGAATGAGTTCACAACAGTACCAAAAGTGGTGATTTATTTTCTTATACTAACGGACCTTACGAGTTTTCTGTTGAGTTTTGTGTTGTGAAGTTTTCAAGTTTTGGGTAAAGATTCGATGCACTATGGAACAAGGAGTG
Organism: Triticum aestivum; assembly: GCF_018294505.1. NCBI lineage: Eukaryota > Viridiplantae > Streptophyta > Magnoliopsida > Poales > Poaceae > Triticum > Triticum aestivum. The sequence goes on from NC_057809.1 coordinate 309,876,543, forward strand.
GCAAGAGCCTAAGATTTAGGATGCCCAAGGCACCCCAAGGTAATATTCAAGGACAACCAAGAGCCTAAGCTTGGGGATGCCCCGGATGGCACCCCCCTCTTTCGTCTTCGTTCATCGGTAACTTTACTTGGAGCTATATTTTTATTCACAACATGATATGTGTTTTGCTTGGCACGTTATTTTATTTTATTTTGTTTTGCTTGATGTTTGAATAATATCCCAAGATCTGAAATTCTTAAATGTTAGAGATTCTTCACATAGTTACATAATTATTTAACTACTCATTGATCTTCACTTATATCTATTGGAGTAGTTTGTCGTTTGTGCTAGTACTTCACTTATATCTTTTTAGAGCATGGCGATAGTTTTATTTTGAAGAAATTGTTGAACTCTCATGCTTCACTTATATTATTTTGAGAGTCTTAAGCAACATGGTAATTTTCTTTGGTTATGAAACTAGTCCTAATATGATAAGCATCCAAGATGGGTATAATAATAAAAACTTTCATATAAAGTGCATTGAATACTATGAGAAGTTCGATTCTTTATGATTGCTTTGAGATATGAAGATGGTGATATTAGAGTCATGCTAGTTGAGTAGTTGTGAATTTGAGAGATACTTGCGTTAAAGTTTGTGATTCCCGTAGCATGCACGTATGGTGAACCGTTATGTGATGAAGTCGGAGCATGATTTATTTTTTTGATTGTCTTCCTTATGAGTGGCGGTCAGGGACAAGCGATGGTCTTTTCCTACCAATCTATCCCCCTAGGAGCATGTGCGTAGTACTTCATTTCAACAACTAATAGATTTTCGCAATAAGTATGTGAATTCTTTATGACTAATGTTGAGTCCATGGATTATACGCACTCTCACCCTTCCAGCATTGCTAGCCTCTCTTGTGCCGTGCAACTTTTGCCGGTACCATATCACCCACCATTACTTTCCTCAAAACAGCCACCATACCTACCTATTATGGCATTTCCATAGCCATTCCGAGATATATTGCCATGCAACTTTCCACCGTTCCGTTTATTATGACACGCTTCATCATTGTCATATTGCTTTGCATGATCATGTAGTTGACATCGTATTTGTGGAAAAGCCACCATTCATAATTCTTTCATACATGTCACTCTTAATTCATTGCACATCCCGATACACCACCGGAGGCATTCACATAGAGTCATAGTTTGTTCTAAGTATCGAGTTGTAATTCTTAAATTGTATGTAAATAAAAGTGTGATGGTCATCATTATTAGAGCATTGTCCCATGTGAGGAAAGGATGATGGAGACTATGATTCCCCCACAAGTCGGGATGAGACTCCGGACGAAAAATAAAAATATATAAAAAAATAGGCCATAAAAAAGAGAAGGCCCAAAAAAAATGAGAGAAAAAGAGAGAAGGGGCAATGCTACTATCCTTTTACCACACTTGTGCTTCAAAGTAGCACCATGGTCTTCATGATAGAGAGTCTCCTATGTTGTCATTTTTTATACTAGTGGGAATTTTTCATTATAGAACTTGGCTTGTATATTCCAATGATGGGCTTCCTCAAAATGCCCTACGTCTTCGTGAGCAAGCGAGTTGGATGCACACCCACTTAGTTTCCTTTTGAGCTTCCATTCACTTATAGCTCTAGTGCATCCGTTGCATGGCAATCCCTACTCACTCATATTGATATTTATTGATGGGCATCTTCATAGCCCGTTGATACGCCTAGTTGATGTGAGACTATATTCTCCTTTTTGTCTTCTCCACAACGACCATTCTATTCCACATATAGTGCTATCTCCATGGATCACACTCATGTATTGCGTGAAGATTGAAAAAGTTTAGAACATCAAAAGTATGAAACAATTGCTTGGCTTGTCATCGGGGTTGTGCATGATTTAAATATTTTGTGTGATGAAGATAGAGCATAGCCAGACTATATGATTTTGTAGGGATAACTTTCCTTGGCCATGTTATTTTGAGAAGACATGATTACTTTGTTAGTATGCTTGAAGTATTATTATTTTTATGTCAATATTAAAAAAAATTCTTGAATCTTTAGGATCTGAATATTCTTGCCACAATAAAGAGAATTACATGGATAAATATGTTAGGTAGCATTCCACATCAAAAATCCTGTTTTTATCATTTACCTACTCGAGGACGAGCAGGAATTAAGCTTGGGGATGCTTGATACGTCTACAACGTATCTATAATTTTTTATTGTTCCATGCTATTATATTATCAACCTTGGATGTTTTATATGCATTTATATGCTATTTTATATGATTTTTGGGACTAACCTATTAACCTCGAGCCCAGTGCCACTTTCTGGTTTTTTTTCTTGTTTTTCAGTTTTACAGAAAAGGAATATCAAATGGAGTCCAATTGACGTGCCAATTTTTGATGACTTTTTATGGACCAAAAGAAGCCCCCGGAGTAAAATAGTTGGGCCAGAAGAGTCCCGAGCCGTCCACGAGATAGGAGGGCGAGCCCAGGGGGTAGGGCGCGCCCTCCATCCTCGTGGATGACTCGGAGACCCCCCTGACGTGAGACCTACGCCAAAAATTCCTATAAATACAGAAACCTCCAGAAAATAACCTAGATCGAGAGTTCCGCCACCGCAAGCCTCTGTAGCCACCGAAAACCAATCTAGACCCGTTTCGGCACCCTGTCAGAGGGGGGGGGGAAATCCCTCTCCGATGGCCATCTTCATCATCCCGACGCTCTCCATGACAAGGAGGGAGTAGTTCACCCTCGGGGCTGAGGGTATGTACTAGTAGCAATCTGTTTGATCTCTCTCTCTCTCTCTCTCTCTCTCTCTCTCTCTCGTGTTCTTGATTTGGCACGATCTTGATGTATCACGACCTTTGCTATTATAGTTGGATCTTATGATGTTTCTCCCCCTCTACTCTCTTGTGGTGAATTGAGTTTTCCCTTTGAAGTTATCTTATTGGATTGAGTCTTTAAGGATTTGAGAACACTTGATGTATGTCTTTCATGTGCTTATCTATGGTGACAATGGGATATCACGTGATCCACTTGATGTATGTTTTGGTGATCAACTTGCGAGTTCCGTGACCTCGTGAACTTATGCATAGGTGCTGGCACACGTTTTCATCTTGAATCTCCGGTAGAAACTTTGGGGCACTCTTTGAAGTTCTTTGTGTTGGTTGAATAGATGAATCTGAGATTGGGTGATGCATATCATATAATCATACCCACAGATACTTGAGGTGACATTGGAGTATCTAGGTGACATTAGGGTTTTGGTTGATTTGTGTCTTAAGGTGTTATTTTAGTACGAACTCTAGGATAGATTTAATGGAAAGAATAGCTTCATGTTATTTTACTACGGATTCTTGAATAGATCGATCAGAAAGAATAACTTTGAGGTGGTTTCGTACCCTACAATAATCTCTTCGCTTGTTCTCCGCTATTAGTGACTTTGGAGTGACTCTTTGTTGCATGTTGAGGGATAGTTATATCATCCAATTATGTTATTATTGTTGAGAGAACTTGCACTAGTGAAAGTATGAACCCTAGGCCTTGTTTCAATGCATTGCAATACCATTTTCGCTCACTTTTATCATTAGTTACCTTGCTGTTTTTATATTTTCAGATTACAAAAACCTATATCTAGCATCCATATTGCACTTGTATCACCATCCCTTCGCCGAACTAGCGCACCTATACAATTTACCATTGTATTGGGTGTGTTGGGGACACAAGAGACTCTTTGTTATTTGCTTGCAGGGTTGTTTGAGATAGACCATCTTCATGCTACGCCTCCCACGGATTGATAAACCTTAGGTCATCCACTTGAGGGAAATTTGCTACTGTCCAACAAACCTCTGCACTTGGAGGCCCAACAACGTCTACAAGAAGAAGGTTGTGTAGTAGACATCATTGCGACGCTTATGTGAAAAAGTTTCAACTTCATAAGCTCAAACCCAAATCGGAGAAGTGCATCTTCATAGGATACCCAAAAGAAACTGTTGGGGACACCTTCTATCACAGATCCGAAGGCAAGATCTTCGTTGCTAAGAGTGGATCCTTTCTAGAGAAGGAGTTTCTCTCGAAAGAAGTGAGTGGGAGGAAAGTAGAACTTGATGAGGTAATTGTACCTTCTCTTGAATTGGAAAGTAGTTCATCACAGAAATCAGTTCCAGTGATGCCTACACCAATTAGTGAGGAAGTTAATGATGATGATCATGAAACTTCAGATCAAGTTACTACCGAACCTCGTAGGTCAACCAGAGTAAGTTCCGCACCAGAGTGGTACGGTAATCCTGTTCTGGAAGTCATGTTACTAGACCATGACGAACCTACGAACTATGAGGAAGCGATCATGAGCCCAGATTCCGTGAAATGGGTTAAGGTCAGGAAATCTGAGATGGGATCCATGTATGAGAACAAAGTATGGACTTTGATTGACTTACCCGATGATCGGTGAGCCATTCAGATGGATCTTCAAGAGGAAGACGGACGCTGATAGTAGTGTTACTATCTACAAAGCTCGACTTGTTGTGAAAGGTTTTCAACAAGTTTAAGGAGTTGACTATGATGAGACCTTCTCACCAGTAGCGATGCTTTAGTCTATCCAAATCGTGTTAGCAATTGTCGCATTTTATGATTATGAAATCTGGCAAATGGATATCAAAACTACATTCCTTAATGAATTTATTAAAAAAAGAGTTGTATATGATGCAACCAGAAGGTTTTGTCAATCCTAAAGGTGTTAACAAAGTGTGCAAGCTCCAGCGATCCATCTATGGACTGGTGCCAACATCTCGGAGTTGGAATATACGCTTTGATGAGTTGACCAAAGCATATAGTTTTATACAGACTTGCAGTGAAGTCTGTATTTACAAGAAAGTGAGTGGGAGCACTACAGCCTTTCTGATAAGTATATGTGAACGACATATTGTTGATCAGAAATGATGTAGAATTTTCTGGAAAGCTTAAAGGAGAATTTGAAAGGATTTTTTCAAAAAAATAATTACATGTAAAGCTACTTACATATTGGGCATCAAGATCTATAAAGATAGACCAAGACGCTTGATAAGACTTTCAATGAATACATACCTTGATAAGATTTTGAAGGAGTTCAAAATGTATCAGTCAAAGAAGGAGTTCTTGCCAGAGTTGTAACATGTGAAATTGAGTAAAGACTCAAAACTAGGCCACGGCAAAAAATAGAAAGAGAATGAAAAGTCATTCCCTATGCCTCAGTCATTGGTTCTATAAAGTATGCTATGCTGTGTACCAGACCTATTGTATACCTTAGCATGATTTTGGCAAGGGAGTACAATAGTGATCTAGGAGTAGATCACTGGACAACAGGCAAAATTATCCTTAGAGGACTAAGGAAATATTTCTCGGTTATGGAGGTGATAAAAGAGTTCATCGTAAAGAGTTACGTCGATGCATACTTTTTACACCGATCTAGATGACTCTAAGTCTCGATCTAGATACATATTGAAAGTGGAAGCAATTAGCTAGAGTAGCTCTGTGTAGAGTATTGTAGACATAGAAAATTTGCAAAATAATACGGATCTGAATGTTGCAGACCCGTAGACTAAACTTCTCTCACAAGAAAAATACATACGGATCTGAATGTTGGAGTACATATGTGAATACATAGACAAACTGAGTGTCACTAGTATGCCTCTACTTGACTAGCTCGTTAATCAAAGATGGTTAGGTTTCCTAACCATAGACATGAGTTGTCATTTCATTAACGGGATCACATCATTAGAGAATGATGTGACTGACTTGACGCATCCGTGAGCTTAGCACTATGATCGTTTAGTTTGTTACTATTGCTTTCTTCATGACTTATACATGTTCCTATGACTATGAGATTATGCAACTCCCGAATACCGGAGGAACACTTAGTGTTCTATCAAACGTCACAACGTAACTGGATGATTATAAAGATGCTCTACAGATGTCTCCGATGGCGTTTGTTGAGTTGGCATAGATCGAGATTATGATTTGTCACTCCAATTGTCGGAGAGGTATCTCTGGGCCCTCTCGGTAATGCACATCACTATAAGCCTTGCAAGTAACGTGACTAATGATTTAGTTGCGGGATAATGCATTACGGAATGAGTAAAGAGACTTGTCAGTAATGAGATTGAACTAGGTGTGAGGATACCAACGATTGAATCTCGGGCAAGTAACATACCGATGACAAAGGGAACAATGTAAGTTGTTATGCGATTTGACCGATAAAGATATTCGTAGAATATGTAGGAGCCAATATGAGCATCCAGGTTCCGCTATTGGTTATTGACCAGAGATGTGACTCAGTCATGTCTACATAGTTCTCGAACTCGTAGGGTCCACACGCTTAATGTTCGATGACGATTTGTATTGTGAGTTATGTGATTTGATGTACCGAAGGTTGTTTGGAGTCCCGGATGAGATCTCGGACATGACGAGGAGTCTCAAAATGGTCGAGACGTAAGGATCGATATATTGTAAGGCTATATTCAGACATCGAAAGGTTCCGAGTGATTCAGGTATTTTTCGGAGTAACGTAGAGTTACGGGAATTCGCCGGAGGAAGTAGTGGGCCTTAATGTGCCATATGGGAAAAGAGAGAAGGGACTCAGTGGGTGGCCACGCGCCCCCATGGGCTGGTCCGAACTGGACTAGGGAGGGGGCGGCACCCCCTCTTTCCTTCTCCCTTTCCTCTCCTTCCTTCTTCTCCTACATGGACTAGGAAAGAGGGAAACCTACTCCTACTAGGTATAGGAATCCCCCCTTTGGGCGCGCCCCTTGAGGCGGGCCCTCCTCCTCCTCCCCTCCTTTATATGCAGGGGAGGGGGCACCCCATAGACACACAAGTTGATCTCTTAGCCATGTGCAGTGCCCCCCTTACAGATTTCCACCTCGGTCATATTGTCATAGTGCTTAGGCGAAGCCCTGCGTCGGTGACTTCATCATCACCGTCATCACACCGTTGTGCTGACAAAACTCTCCCTCGACCTCAGCTGGATCTAGAGTTCGTGGGACGTCATTGAGCTGAACGTGTGCAGATCGCGGAGATGCCGTACCTCCGTTGCTAGGATCGGTCGGATCGTGAAGACGTACGACTACATCAACCGCACTGTCATAATGCTTCCGCTTACGGTCTACGAGGGTACGTGGACAACACTCTTCCCTCTCGTTTCTATGAATCACCTAGATGGATCTTGCGTGTGCGTGGGATTTTTTTTGAAATTACGGCGTTCCCCAACAACTATCAGGGTGTCGGCACGTCGGGAGATCTTGCTGGACTTGTTTTACCATTGTCGAAATGTCTTGTGCATCGGGATTCCAAGTATGATAGGAGGGTCTCGCGATGGAGGATTGTCTTCGCGGATCATGAGCTTGTCATGGGCTAAGTTGGGGCACCCCTGCAGGGTTTAAACTTGTGAGAGTCATGCCCGCCGTTATGTGGAAGATGGGAATTTGTTAATATCTGGTTGTAGAGAGCTTGAAGTAAACTCAACTAAAATACACCAACCGCGTGTGTAACTGTGATGGTCTCTTTTCAAGTGAGTTCAAGAAGAGAACACAGTTGGGTTATGTTTGAATGTAAGTAGTTTAGGATCACTTCTTGATCACTACTAGTTCGCTCGACAACGACGCACGCGCCTTCCCTCCGCCTAACTTCCGGGGCTCGCCGTTGGACTTGACGTGCTCGAGGGTTGGAAGAAGCCATCGGGACGTCGTCGGGTTCTTGATTTCGTGGCTCCCATGCTGTCGGCCACTGCGGGGACTGCACCGTGAGGGTGGCCCCTTCCGCACGGCTAGAAGCACGAGCTGTCGTCGTCGTCTAGGGAGGCCGCGATAGGCCAGCTCACTGCGAGCCCTGAGCCTCGGCGAAGCCAATCAAACACTAAATTGTGGCTCTCCACTCATCCATCTGATCAGCTGCCGGCGGGAACCTCAACAACAGATGGGCCAGCGCCATGGCCTCCGTAGCAGTGCTTGGCATTGGTGATGACGATGTACACTACACCGTTGCCCGACTTCTAACTGTGTCGGCGGCGACCGCATTGCGCCCGCGCTGTTGCGGACCAGCCATTTGGATGACATGGCGATGCGGTGGAGGCTCTTGAGGGACAACGACTCCATGGGCGCAATGGTTGGGTCGGCCCACTCCAGGGACGCACGCTCCCTGTGGTCATGCATGTGGCAGGGGCGGCCGGAGGGTGGTTCGTACCAGACCGAGCATCACCACTGCGGCTGTGCCCTTCGGCGAGGAGAAGAGGTACACACGGAATAACCCATTCGTTCGTACCTCATGGGGCATGACCGTTGGGATGTTGTTGATGCTGCTCTTCTCTGGTGCCTCCCGCTCCTGCTTCGGCCGTGGGGGAGGTGGTGACAATGCCGCCTGTGCTGACCATGTCCCCTGTAGCACCCACCTCCTCGGGCACCCCCGCGTTCCCCGTGGCGTCGGCGGCTGCTGGCCGCGGGGCCTTCGAGGACGATGAGTGAGCTGCGGCACCGGACTTCTTCTTGGGCGCCATAGTTGATGGAGCCATAGATGATGAAAATAGCAGCGAAGCTGACGCGCTGTTCACGCCTTCAGGTTCGTGCAAGTGATCCCCCTACCTGGCGCGCCAAAGATGTTGTGGGAAACCATGGCCACCTATGGGACTAAGAGCCCCTTTCTAGTTCAGCGGGGGGATGGCACGTTGCACAAAGAGCGGAGGGGCGTGGAACAGCACAGCAAAGATTACACGGGCAATTTTACCTAGGTTCGAGTCGCCATGAGGCATAAAACCCTACTCCTGCTTTGGTGGATTGATGGTGGTGAGCGCAACACGCTTGCCCGGCCGGGGTCGCCTTGAGGCGAAAGCGGCTACGTGCGTATGAGTGTGTGAGGGTCTGGATTAGCCAACCCTTGCCTTGGGCCTCCTTTTATAGATCAAGGGGTCATCACAGTGGCAAATCAGTCATTACGCAATGATTAGATAGCAAATAGTGCTATCATACCTAACTTTGCAGGCTGACAGGGCGCTTTAAATGCGCCACTCAACGTCACATCATAACTTGCCCGGCAGGCCCAGCCGTGCTGCTTTGCCAGCTTCACGCCTGCTTGCTTGACACGTGTTAGGATGGGTGTTGCTTGGATGCATTTTCTGTAGGAAGTGGCTGCCATGTGGTGAATAGCACCCACTTAGTCACCTTGGAGCTTGACACCACATTGATCAACGACGTGCGACATGGTGAGGTGGTGCGGTGGAGTGGATCGCCCCCGTAGGCCTCGACAGGCTTGCCGGGATGATTCGACAGCTTGCTTCCGGGGGTAACCCCTTCCTTGCCAGGCTCGCCTGACCGGCAATGGAGGTTTTTCCCTTAGCGATATCTTGCTTCTCAGGCTAGTCTTGATCCTCTAGATCTGCACGTTGGTCCTTTGAAGAACTGATCCTTTGTGCTTCGGTCTGATCTTGGTGCTCGTAATCTTGTCCTTGTGCCTGTGCACAGTCTGGGGAACAGACCCAAGGTTTGTTGCACCGACACCTGTCGATGGGACTCGAGGCAAGGATAGAGCGCGAATGAAAGACGCGGAAAGGTCTCCTCACTTGAAAGTTTCTCATACGTCTACGTAATATGGAATGATGGGAAATTTCAAATGAAACAAACTTTAGACTTATCTTTCTTTGTTGTTCTACTTATCGTCTGGATAAAAAAGGGGCCGCCATACGTCGAAGTACGCATGCTACCATCCTTCCGCCGGGAAAGTTGCTCGCGAGGAAACCTTCTGTCTTTGATAGAAAAATAAAGTAGAGAAGAGATAGCAGAGGGAACTTGGTGACATGTTAATCATCTTATCTAAACAAGTGTAATCACATGTAAATCATGCTATAGTATATAGATAAACATGCATGCAAGTTTGTAAAACACTTGGTTTTATTCATACATGCACAGGGTCCGCGCCTGGCTTTGTACAAAGGGTTACAAGACTTTGAGACTATCCTTGTACAAAACAGGTTGCCGCGGTAGGGCCTGTCAACCGCGCCTTATGAGTAGAACTTGCGAAGATGCTCAATATTCCATGATTTTTGCACACGAATGCCATCTTCAGTCTGTAGACGGACTGCGTCGGGTCTGGTGACTCGTACTAATAGGTAAGGGACCTCCCACTTTGGCATCAACTTGTTTGTACCCTTCGCGAACCGAACACGCCAAAGGACAAGGTCGCCTTCCTCAATGCTCCGGGCATGAACCTTGCGGCTATGGTAGCAGCGCAAGGCTTGCTGGCAGCATGCAACACACACAACTGCCCGAAGATGATCTTCCTCAAGGAGCATGACATCGTCATGCCACAGCTGCTCTTGCTCTACTTCATCATAGGCAAGTACTCGAGTTGACCCGTATATGAGTTCTGTGGGGAGCACCGCTTCTGGGCCACAGACTAGGGAGAAGGGTGTCTAGCCAGTAGCTCAATTTGGTGTCATCCCGAGTGACCAAAGAACCACCAGCAACTCATCAATTTCTATAATATAAGTGAAGCACGAGAATTCATCAATTTCTATAAAATAAAGCCACCGCCATGCTCTAAAAAGATATATGTGAAGCACTAGAGCAATATTGCCTAGCTCAAAAAATATAAGTGAAGCACATAGAGTATTCTAATAAATTACGATTCATGTGTGTCTTTCTCAAAAGGTGTGTACAGCAAGGATGATTGTGGCAAACTAAAAAGCAAAGACTCAAATCATACAAGACGCTCCAAGCAAAACACATATCATGTGGTGAATAAAAATATAGCCTCAAGTAAAGTTACCGATAGATGAAGACAAAAGAGGGGATGCCTTCTTAGGCATCCCCTAGCTTAGGCTCTTGGTTTTCCTTGAATATTACCTGGGGGTGCCTTGGGCATTACCAAGCTTAGGATCTTGCCACTCCTTATTCCATAGTCCATCAAATCCTTACCCAAAACTTGAAAACTTCTCAACACAAAACTCAAGAGAAAATCTCATAAGCTCTGTTAGTATAAGAAAATAAATCACCACTTTTGGTACTATTGTGAACTCATTCTTTATTTATAATGATGTGATATCTACTGTATTCCCACTTTTCCATGGTTCATACCCCCTGATACTAGCCATAGATTCATCAAAATAAGCAAACAACACATAGAAAACAGAATCTGTCAAAAACAGAACTGTCTATAGCAATCTGGAGATTTCGAATACTTTTGTAAATCCAAAAATTCAGAAACATTAGGAAGGCCTAAGAAATTTGTTTAGTAATCTTCTACAAAAATAATCAGTATTTTATCGCGCTTCGGCTAAAATGAAAATTAATCTCCTGGGCGCAAAAGTTTATGTCTTGCAACAAGATCAAATCAACTATAACCGTAAGCTATCCCTATGGTCTTACTTGGCACAAAAACTAATTAAAACATAAAAACTACATCTAACCAGAGGCTATATGAATTATTTATTGCAAAGCAATACCTAAATATATTGTATTGTCTCCTAACAAGCGCTTTTGTTTAATGCCTTTTAGCTAGGCATTGATAATTTAATGATGCTCACATGAAAGATAGCAATTGAAACACAAAGAGAGCATCTTAAAACATGTGAAAAACAAGTTTAAGTCTAACATACTTCCTATGCATAGGCATTTTATAAGCAAAAAATATATCAATACAAGCAAAAACTAGCATATGCAAGGAATACGAAAGAAACAATAGCAATCTCAACATAACGAGAGGTAATTTAGTGACATGAAAATTTCTACAACCATATTTTCCTCTCCCATAATAATTGCATGTACGATCATATACAAATTCAAAAATATAGCTATCACATAAAAATTTCTCTTCACGATCCACATGCATGCAAAGTTGACACTCTTCCGAAATTGTCGGATTATCATAAAATAAAGTCATGACCTCTCCGAACCCACTTTTATCAAAAACTTCATAAGATTGATCATTGTCCAAATACGTGGGATCTAAAGTTGACACTCTTACAAACCCAATTTTAGTATTATTGCAAACATTATTATCAATCTCATATTCATTATGGGGCTTAAATAAATTTTCAAGATCATAAGAAAAATCACCCCAATCATGATCACCGCTGGCCTAGGAAGGGAACAACACGGAGGCAGGGAACACTCGGCAGTTGTTTCCCACATGAAGGGGAGTACGACTGTACGAGGGTTTACTGGTTTGTCTGCCGTCGTCGGAGAATGACAACAGGTGTGGGTGAGTAGAGGGATGGCTAGGCCAGCGATGGGAGTACGGTGGGGCGGTGAGGCCTGCGCGGCAGCAGAGCCGGCCGCGGGGAGGAGGGAGCAGGCAGTCCCGCCGGCGCTTGTTTGAGCGGCTGGAGCGGGAAGAGCAGAGATTGAAGAAGCACGATAGCCGTTGGATGGACATCATATGGTCACTGGAGCTAGAATCGTTCATATTGACTAAGTTAACAAAGCCCTCCATCCCCGTCAACTTAGTAGGCCCACAAGTCAGCCTCCCACCATGGTGGGTCCCAGCTAGCAAGGGGAGTATTCATTTTTCTGTGCGTAATAAGGAGGCACTTCCGGTGGGTCTGAGCTGACAGCGGGGGGAACGTTTTTTTCGCGAAATACGGTGGTCCGTCCGGTGGGTCGCAGCAGTCAGGGGCAAATGTTTTTTCGCGAAAGACGGTGGCCCGTCCGGTGGGTCCCAGCAGTCAGGGGGGAAACATTTTTTCCGTGAAATACTGGTGGCCCTTCCGGTGGGTCCCTGCTGTCAGGTGGAGGAATAATTATTTTGCGCGTAATAAGGAGGCACTACCTTGCGGCTGCCATGGACCCAACTGTCAGCCTCTCCACGTACAGTACTCTTCCGATGGAAGTTGGTCGTTGACCACATTGACCACGCCGCGCCGAGAGCACCACGACGGTGGACGACGATGAGGCCTAGGAAGAGGACGACGCGGAGCCGGGGAAGACGCGGCAGTGGATGCCCACGCGGAGAGGAGTACGAGGGTTCACTGGTTCGGCTGCGGTGTGAGGCTGCCATCGCCGCAGAATAACAGGGGGAGTGGGTGAGTGGAGGGATGGCCTGTCCAGCGGTGGGAGTAGTATGGGGATGGTGAGGCCTCCGCGGAAGCACAGCCGGCCACAGGAGGCAGGAGCATGCGGCACGACTGATGGTGCTTTGGGTGGCTGGGGCAAGAAGACCAGAGGTTGAAGAAGCACTACGGCCGTTGGATGGACATCGTTGACCACGCCGCGCCGAGAGCACCAGGGCGGTGGACGATGGCGAGGCCTACGAAGGGAACGCCACGGAGCCGGGGAAGACACGACAGTGGATGCCCACGCGGTGGAGAGTACGAGGGTTGACTGGTTCGGCTGCCGTCGCCGGAAAATAATAGGAGGTGTGGGTGAGTAGAGAGATAGACAGGCCACGGATGCAAGTATGCTAGGGCCGTGAGGCCTGCCCGGCAGCACTACCGGCCACGTGAGGCGGGAGCAGGCGGTTCTGACGGTGCTGGTTTGGGCGGCTGGGGCAGGAAGATCAGAGACTAAAGAAGCACGATTGTCGTTAGATTGACATCTAAAGGTCTGACGCTGGTAGATTCGACTGTTGACTAAGTTTCTTTTTTGAGAAACCTTGTGCACGCATGAACTTAGTAGGCCCACAAGTCAGCCTCCAAATCCGTGGCAGACAACATAAAGCCCATTTGCTATTTTTTATAATTTGCAGCCCATTTGCTAATTCTTAAGTAATTTATTATAGCCCATTTTCTGCCCAGGACCACGGTCAAAAAGTTCAACCTTATTTTTCATATTTCGGTGGAGTCCGAACTGTTGTAATCCCGAAATGATAAACATTTTTAAGAACTTATTGATTTGCCAAAAAAGTCGTTTTGTTTTTGTAAGCAAATAAGATGTGGGACAATTGAGTTGATTTAAGGGAAAACCAGTAGTAAAAAAATCAGCACTGGGTGGGAGAAAACAACAAAAATAAGGATGTATATATGATAAGTGAATTTTATGTGTTTTCAATATAATGATACGTGTATATGAACTAGTAAAACTATAGGTAGAGATTAGAAAACGGATGTAGGACATGCGTTTCAAGAGGAAAATAGAACTGGGTTGTGTGTTTGATTCAGTAAAAAACTGCCTGCGGATGTTGTAAGACAAAATATAACTAATGCTGGCGGGCCAGAGGCCAGTAGATACCTGCTGGATCTTTGTGCCCCGTTGTTTTCATGGGCTGGGCCTGTTAAAAACAAAACCAACCCTGGGCAGTCTACAGCCCAGTTGAAATTTGCTCGACCTGAAAAAACAATATACGTGCTCAATAAACGAGAGAATTCTGCAAGTACAGACTGATAACTGGGATGCAACATGGATATTGTTTTTTATCATGATAATAAGTGCATGCACTTGTTTCGAAAAATTAGAGAACTGGGAATTCGAACGGTGGGTGCTTATGCTAACGATCAAATAAAAATCAGGTGCCTGAAAATTCGTTTCGAAACAAATGATTCAGCTTTATATCCACGTCGACCCTCGGCATGATGGTTGGAAGCAAATGCAAGTTCATACCAAAAGATCGTTAACAACAATACCAACTTGCGGATGACAAGGTAGTACAACTACCAATACCAAACTAACTTATAATCTTTTTACTCCTGGCCCTAGTGTTCGTGTGGTAGAAAATCTTGCAGAGGACCAGCTCCCGCTCCTTCTCTTGCTCCAGGTCCCCGAGGTGGTACTTGTGCATCACCCAGTTGGAACTCTGCTGGTCGAAGTTCTTGTTGGTGTGCAGCACCAGAACCTTTTTTGCTGCCCGTCTATCGGCCGTTGACCATCACCGGCAAGGTATTGCCGGTCTTGTGCCACATCGCGTGCATGCTGCACTCCGACTGTATCTTGCGACGCGTCCACGTGCCCCTTTTGAACGCCCTGGAATTGCGCTGGAAGAAATGCTTCCTTAGGCCACTAAGTGTGATACCTGCAGTATTGTGGAATACAGGTTTTAGTGTACCTAGTTGGCATTTTCATAACATCTTTGGCATGTTGCAGTCACTTGTTTCACTTTTTATTAACTATGAAATTGTAATTGCTTCACCAGGTCCGCGTCTAAAAAGTAAAATAGAGCTATAAACAAAGGAATATGTTTGTGCAAGTAGACGGTCGATCAGTGTCTTACCTGGAAGTTTCTCAGGTTGGGTGTAGCATATGCCGTGCTCGCTGTCGATGGTTGGTATGAACAAATCAATGAGAGACTGAAATCTCGCGCTGTCAGCACTCACTTTGGCCTCAAGGTGCTCGATCAGCTCCTGATCCGTGAGATCGAACTTGACGTTAGCCGGCAGCACTGGCCAATCCTTCTTCGACTTGCATCGGCAATTCCAGTTATATGGTACTCAATGTATGATCAATCGACTGTTTTAAGTGAATGATGAAAGATTTTGACAGATAAGTGGTACTCCAAATCTGAAGTCCAGAATACCCGAACACGCCGCCGGAATTCTTGTGTCACCTCACGCGCAGCGTGTTGTCACGTCAATTCAATGTGTGGACATGATGAATAATTTGACCGACGTATAGTAGTACTGCTATTGTACTACTTACTAGTCATATTTAGTGTCACAATTTATACATAGGTTTAACTAACAAGTACGCACTTGAAGCCTAACTGATATATATATATGGTCGTGCTATTCGTCACCCTGGGTGAGGAATAGTTATTCTTCACTCCCTCTCTATTTTGACGTCAATGCACTGTATTTTTAGGTTTTGTAAATTTTGTCATATTTCATACATAAAAAGAGAACGTAAGAAAATATATACTTGCTGTAAACAATATTTTGTGTTATGTAAAGTTACGAACGTAAAAACATACATAAAAATGCGATATTTTTGGTCTTATAACCTATTTTTTTGTTTTCTTATACCAAATTTTATGTAGTGAATCAGTATGAATGTAACTATTTGTATTCCAAATGTAATTTGTTTATGAAGCGATCGTAAAATTACCTCGGGTGAAGAATAATTTATTCTGCACCCTCGGTGATGAATAGCAATACTAGGGTCATGCTATTCGTCACCCTGGGTGAGGAATAGTTATTCTTCTATATATATATAAGTACATCCTACGCAGGTGAGTTAGGATGCACTTGATCCTAGGAAGGTATCTATCCTTCAAACCAGAGGAGTGCTTCAAACTAACAACAGTACATAATATTCAACAAAAGAGGGTCGTGCTACAGCAGCAGAATACATGGCTCAGTCTAGATATCAGCATGAATCAAGTTGTGCATATTTGCTGTTGGCATGAACCACATCGCCGCATGTCGGGTTTGCAAAAGCCATCCATCGCATGGAAGCTTGATGCCTTTCACACACTGAAGATTATCTGGCAACAAGTTGTGTCGACGAATCTCTGGATATGGTGATTCATGAAACCTATGGTATGATGTGTAAACACATCCCCCCTCGTGAATGGAAGTTGATAGCACAGTAATCATCACCGGTGATATGATCGATGATTGGTTGGATGATCGGATAATTGAGCCCGAGGAACAAGGAGTGGTTGCTGAGGCTGTAAACCCGCCTCAAGTTGAATACGCCTGGCCCAATGGAGCTGGGATCTTTCTCGAACACGAAGCAACAATAGCCATCAATGTCACGAATTCCCCACGCATTGTACTGCATGTGGTTTGATGTAATGGTTTGGTCAATTTGGTACGTGGGAATGAACATCAAATGATCGCCGTCACCTGAACGAGCGATAAACCACCACCCATCGGCTGGTATGATTCCAGGTCCTGGAATCATGAAGGCCAGCGCATTTGCGTATGCTGCAACAATTCAAATTGGAGACCAAAAGGACAAAAATAAACAATCATGTTCAGAGTATGTGTGGAATTAAGATTATTATAACAGTGACACATATCATAGACAGAGAATTGCAATGCCGTGGTCATAATTATACCCCAAGTTAAAAAAATAAGCCAATGGCTTTCATATTCTATTAATATGTCATGGTTCAAACATCATGTAACAATGAGAGGAAAACAGCTATGACATCGCCTACTCATATTCTACCATAGCACTTACTACTACTGTTCTCATATCAACTCTAAGCAATAACATGCGTTGTTATAAAAATCTTGTAAACGAGAGTAACATATAGAAATCATGATGTTATGCTCATAATATGTATTCTAACAATCATTAGATGCCAATTGTTCTCATATCAACTCTAACAATAACATGTGTGGTCATAAAAATCTAGGAAATGAGAGGAACATATAGCAATGATGTGGTTATAGACATGCTATGCATTCTAAATTTGTAACAAATGAACAAGCAGTCGTATTCATAAGGTAAAGATGAGATGAGATAGAACAATTACATGACGATAGATTCCACCAGTATAGGCAGCCAATCTGTTCATTGACCGCATAAACGATGCCATCGTGCACTATAGCATCATATAGAAATGTTGCCTCAACAGGATTGATGATGAGCCATAACCATGTATGGCGACCGGATTCCAGATAGAGTAATCCCATGTTGAAAAAGGCAATGAGCTTGTAATCCATGTAGTCTTCTGATGGTGTGGGCACTTCGCAGATTACAACTTTCTGCAAATAGAGGTCGAGCCGAAAGCTTGACGCGTCTCGTGCATAGTAGGCAGGAGTGTCCGGCGGGCCGCGACGCTCGATGGCGGCGGTATCCAACAATGGAAGGGTGATCTCTCGCTGGGTGTAGATACCCACGAGACGCCACCGACTACCGGTGTGTTGGATGAGGACGATCTAGTTGGCCTTCATGCCCGCCCAGTAGTGGCCGCGCATGAAGGACAGGTGGATGGGTAGTGGTAGCATGTCGACGGGCACCACGACAACCTCCGTAGGATCGTCAAGTTGGTGTTTGGGCCACCTGCGAGGATCTGGCATCAGCAAGCAGGGTGTCTTGAAAAGAGTCGGCCGGTTGCAGACGAGTAGACGGTACAAAGACACCGAGCATGCGGCCAGAGGACGGTGCTGAGTAGGTCCATACGACTACAGATCTGCTCCAAGAGAACATATGGGAGGGAATTCCAATCGCGGCTCTGCGTGTCAGTCGGTTCTTCCATTGGGGTTTTCGGTGCCTGCGAGCCAGCGGGAAAGTGGATTCGGGCGAGCGAGCAAAGAAGCTTCTCCTCGTGTGGCCGAGCAGTGAGCGGGGGGATATGGTACGCGCGAGCTACCAAGGAAGATGGCGCGGGCGGGCGAGCAGTGAGCGAGGGTAAATGGTGTGCGGCCGACGATGGGGAAGAGAGGAGGAAGAAGAGTGGTAGACGGGGAAGAAAGTGCATTCAATCTCAATTCTACTAGGACTACTATCAGGATATACCGTCCTTCGGAGTGTAAATAGTTACACCGATGACATGTGGGTCTACCACAACAGGGCCCATATGTCAGTTAATGGAGGACAGAGGTGGGTAGGCATATTTGCGGAAGTGTGCTCTACTGGCAAACATGATGGCAGTACTAGGTAAGGCTGATTTAGTAACACCAACACGCTGGTTCAGCTTATTAATTACGTGTCCCATCTGCTGCAGCGTGTATTGTCACTTCACTGCGAAGACTAGTTGAATAGTTCTCTCTGACCGAGATGGGGAATAATGGATCGCGAGGACTTCCTTTCTATAGTATCCCTATGCCTCTACGCTCACTTCACTCATTTTGCTCCGTACCTAGTCACTTGTTGAAATCTGTAGAAATACAAATACTCCATATTTGGGAACAAAGGGAGGCTTTTACTCTGTACTATTTGGGAACAGAGGGAGTATCACCATATGGAGGGAACAGAGGAAGCTTGAAATATGAACATGTCAATGGGAGGGAGTAAGCCCCATGCATGCATGCATGCAACATGCAACATGCAACACTCACACGTACACATGGACGCACGCAACACTCACACACCCATGCGACACACAGCACACGACGCAACACAAACGCTCACGCTCAAGTGCTCAACCTACTCCCTACGTCCGTGAAAGACTGTACATTTAGAGATTTACACATTGACCAGGGCATAATTAACGCCCAAAAGTAGCAGACTTATGTGTGCATGCGACCATTGAGATAAGAAGATTAAATGAAGGCCGTTGCATGCTGTAATTAAGGATAGACATGTAGCCTATACCTACAGCACAAGTTGGTGCATTAGTCAATCAATATCGATTTAGATTAAAGGCTAAATGCATTGGAAGTGTAGATGTACATCATGTACTACAGTCTTTGTTTTATAACCGATGTACACTCTTTGTTGGAAGACCGAGGGAGGACACGTGCATGCACTCACATACACAGCCAGGGCGGTTCGTGCGCAAGGGTTGGACTCGTGTCGCGCCTGCGTAAAGTTTTGTTTAACTGATTTCTCTGCTCTGCTAACTGAAAGGTGGGACCCAGAAACCAGGTGACAATTTAACCAGTCAACAAAGTGCCACGTCGACTATGTGGCCGGTCAGTAGGGTGAAATACGGTGCTCTACGATGAGCTAGTGATCGTATAATCGCCGCAAAACTACATATAGTGACCGTAAAGAGCGTATTGTTACATAAGTTGACCGCCAATGTATTTTTCTCGTTTCAAATTAAGCCATATTAATCGGAAAGGACGCAGTATGGACTACTACTACTAGTACTAGTACTGCTTTGATGTGTCCCGTCAACTCGCCGAATGAGGAGAAGCTTGCTTACTACGCCTGTCCCTCGCCCACGCGCGCGGTGGTTCGCAGGACGAGGAGAGGGTTTTGACTACAACGGCCTCTCCCTCTCCCTCTCCCTTGCTCTCGCCCTCACGGTGGACGTGCAGCAGTTCAATCAGTGTCAGATTGCCAGAAGCATATTGTACTGTAGTATCATCATTGTTGGACCTTCCGAAGAGGTGAAGAGCCAAGTGCAAGGTTCACACGAGTATGAACTGTTGAACCTCCTGAAGAGGCAAAGAGCCAAGCGCAAGGTTTTATAGGAGTTGTCGTCCTAGTAGGAGTGTACTACAACTATAGCAAACGATGCTACTGTATGATGCCGCCACGTCACGTATATCCAAAGCTGTGCCACCTTTTTTTTTCTCAAAGAGCATGTTGGAGCCCGTGCAACAACCACACAAGTTGCACGTACACATAACACATTTACTAGTAATAAATTCTAAAGGACAAATGCCATTATGCCACACAAGTTCATCTCGAATTCATGTGATAAATTTGTGCACGACTAGTCTACATATATTCACAGCGCTACCATTCACAATTACCATACTCCACTTATACGTTATAGATGGGCTACATGTCCTCCTCCAGGTTCCAGTCCCAGGTGTTCTTCATGGATGGCACAATCCATAGCGGTGGGCAACGGGAAACATTGTCGCAGCTTTCTAGTCCGGTTCCACACGATGGAGACTCATCCAAGCTGCAGCGGCATAAATTAGGGATAGCGTGTCCCAGCATGTCGTTCATCCGGCGGTGCGCACTGAAGACACAACCATGCTACATGAACGGCAGACCTTCCGTGTCGTGCACGGAAGGTGGCATCCGCTTCACAATAGGGTAGCTATCCCCGATGAAAAGCGAGTACTCTCGAAGAGTGTTCCTCGGCACCCACGTAGCATCACGGGGGTCGAACTCGGCGCCGTTCGTCTGGTACACGCGGCATCCCAGATTTGGACACATGGTGGCGTACATAGTCAAGGTCCATGCATAATAATGTTGTGCTCAAATATGACGGTCAGTAATACTATGCAGCAAATAGTACTAATCCGGTATAGAGGAAGGAAAATAACCGTCATATTATACATAGCCACTCTTGGCTACATGGATGAGATAGTAATACATGGAAAAGAAAAAATGGTGGCAGCTAGTGGGTTCAAGTCTTCAAGGGCCTAGCTAGCTATACGCGTCCTCCAAGGTAAAAAGTACTCCTACTAGTACTACAAAGTATACTACTAGTACAACAATGAAAGGGAAGGCGAGAGGGTTAAAAAATGGAATACCTAGGTAGATGGTGACGGTCCAATCGTGGTAGATTGTGTGACCATGTTGCACATCAGTGGTACCATGGGTAACGACTGCTAAGATAGTTGATCCCAATATGCCAAAGTCAGCTACAAGGTTCCAGGTTAGACCGAATCGCGGATGCAAATGCACATCCAGGATCGGCGATCTTATTTTGATCGGGGGATGACCGGTCCCTGCAAAATAATGGAGTACCATTAGGGATGCAAATGATGGTTTGTGCATTCCGTTTGTAATCTCCCGTACCATAGGATGGCAACCAGATGAAAAAGGTCCCCTGGCTTGTCACCACGAAGATGCGGCCTAGATGGCGCACGACGTCTTCGAACATGTAGGGGTACAAATCTGCCGCCGCCAACATGCGCCAGCCTCTGCCGTTACTGCCTCTTGCATTGATGGCAATCCTTATGTCAAAAACCGCGATGAGATAGTAATCATCGTAGCCGCGTCGCTTTGTCGGCGGGTCCGCAATTGCTATCTTCTTCAATCTCATGTAGGCATCGTCATACGTATTCAAGCCCAGCCAGTCCGGAAGGCCGATCCCAATGGTGGAGAAGGGGTCTACCGGAATGGCCGCACTGCTGTGGATGTTGTGCAAAATGATGGTGGTATCCGGCCGAAGGTATGCAAGCTTGGCACCGCCCAGACCTATATATAATACGGTGGGCAGCAGAGAAATTACGGGATGGAAATGGAATAACTAAGTACTACATGATCAAACTCCATTACTGACCTGCTCATCGGACAAAATCCAACTACCTCTCAATGTTGGCAACTCTAGCGGAGTCAACGTGCAACCATGGCCAGGGAGCGGTGGACTGTTCGAAGGATTGTCCCATAGAAGAACCTTCTCCTTGAGGACGCATGGAAGATCAACAAGCATGGCCTTTTCCCAAGCCTGTTTAAGCAGCATCTTGAAAAGTTGGTGCAGGAAGCACCGAGTCTTGCGGCGGTGAGGACGTCGGAGTGGCGTGTGATTTCTCCCAGAGGATCGTCGTCCAAGGTCTACCAGCCCCGACGAGGAGGAGAATCGCCTGGCGAATCCATGGGAGCAGCGACGAACTGCCTTCTCTTCGGGGAGGGGAACTGGCGAGGAGGAGATAAGAGCGTAGTAACCGCAGGGCCTCGTCTCTTCCAACTGTAGATCGTTCCTCAGCGAAGGGGTGAGGCTATTATTTACTACTAGTACTAGCATTATGGAATGTTATGGGATTGCATTATACTGTAAATAATAGCACTAGCAAGAAATTTTTGGCACTAGGTAGTAGTTTTTGGCGTGGATTAAGAAATTTTGGGTATGTTTTTGCCATTTTTTGTACATGCCAACTAGTGTCAAAAAACGTCTTACATTATGTGACGGGGGAGAACGTACTCGTAATGTAGCAGTACTAGTACTACTTTTATCAACTAGTAGTGCGATGTACTGTACTTCTATTCTAGTCTAGTATAGTGCACCCGTTTTGAACTCTTGAATCTTAGGGCCAAGGAGCTGCAGTTGGAAGTGGAGGGTACTATTGTTCTCTAGAACCATCACTGTACTATCAATGCAGGGGAAGTACACCTGCGTAGTGGCCTAGTGGGTACTCTCGGTGCTCTATTCAGCCGCTCCTCTCACGTAGTTGGCCTACTCAGCCGCTCCTCTCACGCACACACTAGCAGCCTGTTAGTAGTTCCTTCTTTATGAATGAGATGAAGCAAAGCTTTTGCCTCCGTTTCAAAAAAAACACGTCAAGAGGAATTTCTTTTATAGTAGAGCCGATAATGGAGTGAAGTCCATGCGTGCAACGCCACAAGCTACAGAGTAGTAGTAGAGCACTTTACGTACAAAGCCATATTGCACAGTTCCCAATGCCCCGCCAGGCTTTTCCGGCTCCTCGGGCTTAATTGGGAGGCGCTAGTTTAAATATGCGACTAGCTATTGAGGAAGCTGCAAGCGAGGTGCGGCTAGGGCGAGCACACGAGACACGGGATGCTAGGAAGGAAAACCAGTTCACATGGCTAGGCTGTCCAGTGCACCCAGATTGTGGGGCCGCACGTCCGTTTGACTTCAAAACTCAAACTACCGATGTAAAATATTGGCTCGCAGCGAAGTGTAGTAGTACTATTTTAGAAAAAAGGCCGCCGTCTGTTCGGCCGGGATCGAACCCACAAAACGAGGTATACACTCCTGCGACCACTAGTAGTACTCATTGGAGTACAACGCAACCTAGAATCGCCTTTTGTCGCTAGTAGCACGTACATTGTTCCTTACAGGAAACCCCTAAGAGGATGGTTAATAGTATAGCCAGTTGCTGGCTATAAGCCAGTGCCATGTCATCTACAACCCATCTTATGGCCAACATGTACAATAATAGATCAAAATAGTGTACTACCTTTTTATTATGTGGCCCACTTCTCATTCTCACAAAGTGCCTAGGAGCACGTGCTAGAGCTGGCTCTTCACAAAGAGCCCGCTTACCTTCTCTCTCCTCTTCTCTTTCCTCCAACTAAGTAGAAATATACTAGTTTATTTCTTATAGCCCGCTGACTCAGCTCTATTGTACTTGCTCTAATAATGCAAGAAACCACTAAAATGCCAAGAAACTACTACCACTTGCATACGTGGCAGACTTAAGATAAGACTACCTTATCAACCATTGTACATGCTCTTACCAACAAAAATCCTCGAGTGACCTCCTACCTCCGGCCCGTCCACCTAGTCATCCTCGGCCATGGGACGCAGCTACCGCCACCGGCAGAAGGCGAGGTCAAAACCGCCGGCAGTGCGGAGCCCATGTTGCGGCAGCCCGGATGCCAGCTCCGTCCGGCGCTTGTGGCCGCTAGCTAGCCAAGATAGCTCCGTCCAGCTGCTTGTCTGCAAGGTTTTCTAGCTAGATTGGCACGGCGGCACGGCGGCTTGCTCGCGCGCGCCGCGCTAAGGCCAGTCGTCTGGCTCGAGCGAAGGCCAGCGCGGCGGCTTGCTTGCTCGTGAGTCACGCTTGGGCCAGCCTGCCAACCCGTGCGGAGGCCAGCGCGGCATCTGGCCCGTCCGGCGAAGCGGCGGCCAACTCGCTCATCACCGCCGCCGCCGACAAACACGCATCAGTACTGTTTGAAGTAATGTTCAGGAAAAATAATGATTTGAGGGGGAATAACAGGGTAGAAGGTGTTGACACCTAATTTTGGCAAGATACAGATTGCAATGAAGATGGTCTCGAGTGAATGAGTTTTCAGCATAAAAATATTCACGTCACCGAGTGGAACCACTTTGATGTTTCGGTTATATTCATTCGAAACTATACTCCGAGTGGCATAGTTCAATGTTCCGAGTGGTTTTTTGCCAATCACGTCTTCAGGATGACCTCGGATGAAGGAGAACTCATAAGGAATTGTCTTTGTCTCGTCGAGGCAATCGATTTTGATATATAAATCATCTCAATCCGAGTTCATGTGCAAAAGTTAGAGGCAATATACTGCAGACTGAACCTCAACGGAAATATGGTGCGAGGTGCCAGACACTTGTCTGATAGTTTGCGTGAGTAATTCGGCCATCAATACCGCCTTGAATCGAAAAACCTTCAACATAGAAAATTTTCGTCTCGTCGAGCCGATAGATTTACATATATAATTCGTCTCAATCCGAGATCATATGAGGCCTGGAGAGACAAATCAAGATCGGGCTATGTTTTCAGTCGGAAATCCGAGTGAAAAGTTTACCATCTGAGTGAAAGTTTACGGTCGAGTGAAATTTTACGGTCGAGTGGAAGTTTGCTGACCGGATGAACTTATTATTATCCAAGTGGAAATATAGTCATCCGAGGGAAAATATGATCATCCAAGTGAAATTGTCGTCCAGGTGAAAATATTCCGAGTGAAAAGATTACCATCGGGACGAAAACTTGCCGATTGAATAAGATAGTGCCTTCCGAGTGGAAATATAGTCATCCGAGTGAATAAGATAGTGCCTTCCGAGTGGAAATATAGTCATCCTAGTGGAAATATAGTCATCCGAGTGAAAGATTGTCTTCCGAGTGAAAAAGTCCAATCGGACGATCCGAGTGAAAGTATCTAATATCCGAGTGGATGAGCTCAAGTCCGAGTGAAATTGAACATGTGCTCGAAAGTTTATCAAAATGACATTGGATGAAGAAGTGTTCAATACAGAAGTTGTGCGTATCATCAAGACGGTAAACTTTGATTTTGGAGTCATCATCATCAGAGATAATATATAGCCTACAAATTTACTATGAGACTCGGATAATCCAGTCTACTGCAAGACCGAGTCCGACTGGAAGATAAAGATGACCTCGAAAAGTATTCAAGATGGCCTTATTTGAAAAAGTGATCAACATGAGAGTTGTTTGTATCGTTGAGGCGCACAAGTTTGATATTTGGGACATCTCGATCGGAGATCATATGCAAGCCCGGCGGCCCGCGCAAGAAGGAAGGCAGAGTTTGGGCCAGATTCAGACTGAATCCGAGTTGGAATATAATTAGGACTCTAGGACGTGAATTGATGTAATTTTTCTTGTAAGGAAAGCCTAGATGAATCCTTTACTTGTACGGGATGTCCAGCCGCGTATTATATATGTTGGGGGTGACGGCCGATTGAACAACACACAATCGAACAAATCAATATACTACTTTTTCATCTATGTTTTATCTCTCCACCGTTTTTCTATCTTGTTCTTCGATGTTCTTCGTGTTTGAGAGCTGCGAATCCCGAGGCTCTAGGGGCGAGCGAATCGACCTAGGGCAGCAAATAGCCGCTGCACTCCCTGATGGGGTCCCTCCCAGGGGTGTGGGGTTTTCGGGTCTGCAAAAGCGCCCGTCGACTGTCTTGCGTATCGCGCTGTCAGTTGGGTCTCCTTCAACGTGAGCTGCGGTGCATCACCCCCGGCGTCGAGGGTACACGTGACGTGTTCGTGTGTCAGCACACTTTTTGGCGACTCCGCTGGGGAACGAAGATCAATCGTCATCATCCACCATGTTCGATCTTCCCAAGCCATCTGAGGTAAACGCCGATAACATCATTAATCCCAGTCTTGATGAGATATCGGCCGATCATCGCCAAGTCTATGAGGAGTACAAGAAGGCGCGCGAGGAGAAGGACCTGCAGGAGTTCCTTGCAAAATTCAAGAAAGATCGCCAAGGTAACATCACTCCTGAGCAGTGGGCTGAGATTGAAAGTCCTATTGCTGATGGTAACAATCTAGTCTATCAAACTTTTATAGAAAATACTAATGCTCAGAAGAATATATCTCAATCGTCTAGTGGTAATAATGGTGTAGTTGCTAGTGTGCAAAACCCTAATCTGGCTTTACCTATTGCATTGGCGCCTCCCGTGCCGATGACTTATTATCCTACCCAAACAAATCAGATTGTGGCTACACCCTTTAATCCTATTATGAGCATGACAGGTTCGGTGGCAACGCCGAACCAAACTATACCTACAGCTACAACCACTCGACCACTACCAAATTATGGGGACATACATGCCACAATTCCTACCTACAGCTAGTAACCATACTCTTCCTATGTCACTGCCACAAGCTTCATCGTCCACTAGGGATGATGGTCTAGCTAACCTTAGAGAGGAGATGGCTAAGATGCTTAAAGAGAATTTTGGAGTTGAGTTACCTCGGAATCGGATTTACCAAAAGCCGTACCCCGAGTACTTTGATGCCATCCAGTGCCCTCCGGGATATAAGATTCCAGATTTTGTTAAGTTCAATGGAGAGGGCACAAAACCCATGTCAGGACCCCGATTCCAAGTCACATCGATCTAGCCGGTAACACCTCATATCACTTTGCGGCCTCACGCACGGTATCCCACGGGTTCGCCTTACCATGGCCCGTGACCGTTTGCGCCTTTTAGCTCACGTATATGATAGTGTCGCTAGCATCCATATGACAGAGAACCCGGGCCGACATGGCTAGTCGTGAACCCAAAGCGGCATAGACCTATGGAGACAGGCATACATGAATCACATCAAACATGTCGGTCATAAACGATTGATTCCAGGCTGTAGCACTGGGCTAACAGGACTCCGGGGAACCCCGGGCTGTAGCAGGCTAGGCAGGACTCCGGAAGTCACCGTGTGACATTTCCCCGAAGGGACAGACATAGGAACAAAGTGAAACAAATGCCGGCCAGTCAAGTGTCCTGAACAGTAGTGCTGGGCTAGCAGGACTCCGGTGAACCGGGCTGTAGCGGACTACTATGGCTCGAGGAACACTAGACTACATATCCCCATAAGAAAGGCTGCCAAGGATAAACAACTAGATTGTCGGATCCCACTCATACCAAGCATTTCAATCATACACACAATATGCCCGATATGAGTACATACAACATGGCATCACAACAAAACTCTACAACTCAAGTACTTTATTTAAAGGCTCCAGAGAGCCATACATAACATGTTCATACAGATAGGGGTCACATGACCCGACACTCAAGTCATACAAACATACAAGCACATGTAGAAGCAACTAGTCTGAGTACAGACTCTAGAAAGAAAGAAGGCTTCTCGAAGCCTGTCTATCTACATAGGGCCCTCCATGGCCAGGATCACCACCTGGGTGGCTAGTCACTCGTCGACGTCAAGGTCTACATAAAACCCATCAGAGGGGGCAGTGTTGTCGTCTGAAAACAATAAATAAGCAAACATGAGTACAAATGTACTCAGCAAGTCTTACATCAAAACCTACTATACATGCTTATTCTCAAGAAGGCGGTGGGGTTGATGCAGCAAGCCAGCTTTGACTCTTGGCTAAGCTATCCTACGGAACTCCACCAGTAAATAGTTTTCGCACACGAGTCCACTACTCACCAACACAATACTCCACCGGGGATCCTCCCTCGTCATCCTACGAGAGGGCCATCCTCGGTACTCACACTTATCTTGAGTCTTTTAGTAGTATCCATTAACTTGTCTATGAACTGTATAGGCAACCAAGTAGTCCTTTACCGCGGACGCGGCTATTCAAATAGTTTATACCCTGCAGGGGTGTACTTCGTCATACACGCTTTCACCACTTACCGCCGTTTACACGACATGTACTCGGCAACCTTCAAGCGGAAGCCCAGCGAGGGTGTCGGCCACGGCCTACCTAAACACTTAAGTCTCTAGTCCAGGTTTATCGCCTATCCAGGTTCCATCCACAGGGAGTCCGGCCGAGGTTTCCACATACGGCCCCGAACGATGTGAACAGGGTTCCCGAGACACCAAACGAGTGACTCGGTACACCATGCCACGGTGTATCTACCGCAACATAGCCCACCCCTAGGGTCAGCGCTACGCACGGCCGCCAACACATAACCTACAAACACCAGAAACTAATTGCAACTCCTGGACAGAGTACTAGGGTGATTAAGAAGCTGAGAGGGTCCATTGGTTTCGGGCCCAATGTACGGTAGTAACTGAATCTTAAATCACACATACATATCTCAGTTCTTATGGACGGCCTCAATGAAACAACACACCATGTACTCCTACATGGCCTCTCATCGATACCTTTACCAAAACATGTTCAATACATCCCTCATATTATCGACATAAGCATTTCACTCTAGCTCATCACCCAGATGAACCAGACCTGACTCAACTCTAAGCATAGCAGGCATAGCAAGGTAGGAATCACATACATGGCTCAATCAACTCCTACACATGCTAGTGGGTTTCATCTAGTTACTGTGGCAATGACAGGTCATGGAGAGGATAAGGGTTCAACTACCGTAGCACACAGCAGTTTGAATCGCGATGTCTTAATGCAGTAAACAAGAGCAGGAGCGAGAACATGGGTTGTATCGGAATGATAAATGGTTGCTTTCCTGATAGAGTGGTAACGGGATACTGCCCTTCAGTTGGATACTCGTGAATATCCTCGGAGGCAGAACCTACCACGAAGAACACATCGGAACACAATCAACACATGACGATATGCAACAATATGATGCATGCTATGACATGGCAATATGATTGTGTCTTGGCCTAATGCAAGCTAAAATAGGAAGGGATGAACCCATTTGAATCAAAGATTCAAATATTAGCTCATTAAACATGGCATTTATAGTGCATTTCCTTATTCTGCTTAAAAAGCAAGGTAAACTTGTTTTGTCATGCATGAAACCATTACAGATGGATAGATTGAATTTTTCTGATAATTTTTCATATATAATTTATCTCATTTGGAGCTATGGTTGAATTTCTATGAATTTTTGAAGTTTGATCTATTTTCTAGAATTTCCTGAATAAGAATAAATCCAGAAAATCAATTACTGCGTCAGCAACGCGTCAGGGTGACGTCAGCAGGTCAAAGGCGCCAGTCTAGGTCAAACCTGACTCGTGGGGTCCACTGGTCAGTGTCTCTATGCACTAACTACGTTTAGTTAGCCTAATTGACTCGCAGGGCCCACTAGTCAGTGACTATACTAATTAACTAACCTATTTAGTTAGCACTAACAGAGTAATTAGTCGGGCGGGGCCCGCATGTCGGTGAGAGAGAGGGGGGAGGTCAACCCACGTCAGCAGGTCAACCTCGCCGGTCAGCGGGTCAAAACCTGCCGGCGTTTAGCCGCCGGCGAGGCCAGACGCGGTGGCGCGCTGCGGAAATCGCCCACAGGGCACCAATTGATGCGCAGAGAGGAGCTACGGGTAGCTGGGAACGAACCGCGACGTTTGGTGGTGGTGGTTGGGCTCGGGGTGGCCGGAAACGTCGCCGGCGACGAGCCTTGCGGTCGCCGGAGTCGGGCGAAAGTGAGCCCAAGGCTACGGGGCACGGCGAGGCGTGTGGTGAGGTGCGTTGTGCCCCTAGGGATGCAGTGAAGTAGTTAGACTAGGTGGCGTGGCCGGTGTTTGGCCGGAGACACGTCGGCGACGAGCTCCACGGCGGCGCGTGCGGGCGAGCTTCGTGTGCTCGTTGTGGTGCACGAGAAGAAGAACGGGGAGGATGGGGAGGTGCAGCAGCTCACGACGATCACGTAGAGGCAGACGGCGCGGTCGGGGACGAGTCGATGCGGCGGCGACGTCGAAAGGAATCTCCGGCGATGCTCGATGAAGATGAGGTCGAAGAAGACGTTGCAGAGCGTGTGAGCGCTCGGGGCTCAGCTGCTCGACGGAGTCGACGATGGCGGAGAGGATGGACACGATGGTGCAACACGGGGACGACGGTGGACGCGGTTTCACGGTGGCGCGGGCACGGCAGCGTCGGCCATGGCGGAGGAAGAGCGATGGAGAGGGACCAGGGGGAAAGTGCGGTGTCTGTGAGGTCGGGGGATGCAAGGGAGTTCGTCCCATGTCGACAGGTCGACGAGGGGAGCGGCGAGGCGGCGGCAGCTGCGTGGCGCGCATGCGGTGCTCGCCGTCGAGCACCTGCCTGCTTGGCCAAGCCAAGCTGCTCGCTGGCGGGGTGGCTGGGCTGGGCCGGCAGGTGGGCCTGGTAGGTGGCGCCAGGTAAGTTTTTCTGTTTTTTTGTTTTCTTTTCTATTTTTTCTGTAGCTTTAGGGCTTTATTTAAAATACCTAGGCACTTCCTAAAATCCTGAAAATAATTGTGGGCTCTCTTGGGATTATTCCTAACAGCCCTGACTTAATTCCAGAATTATTTGAACATTTAAAATATTTATTAGCATTTAAATGTCCAAAGGCAACATACATATGTTTTAATCCAGTGACCTTTTGTTGACCTAGAAAATTGTGCACCTATTTTGCCAGAGGTTCTAACCCAAGGCAAAGAGGGTGAACATTTTAGAAGGGCATTTCAGGTTCATTGAAATTATTTTTAGTAAACCCTAGTTGATTTCAAGAGGGGTGCTGGGGGTTTTGCCTTCCCCATTTCAAGTTTCTGATGAAAAATAAACATGACGCACACTCTAATGCATGGACTAGCTAGGGTGTGGCAACTGACCCCCACTCAAAAGAATCTCGTCCCGAGATTTAGGATCCTCTGGGAAGAAGGTGGGGTACTCGAGTCGAAGACGATCCTCCCTTTCCCAAGTGGCTTCTTCCTCGGAATGATGTAAACATTGCACCTTGAGAAACTTGATATTATGACGTCGAGTGGTACGCTCGACTTGATCAAGGATACGAACGGGATATTCCCGATAAGAGAGGTTATCTTGTAGATCAAGCATTTCGTGGTCCACTCCACGGATAGGATCCGCGAAGCAACGCCTGAGTTGTGAAACGTGGAAGACATCGTGAACTCTGGAAAGATGCGGAGGTAGTTCCAATTGGTAGGCAACTTCTCCTCGTGTAGCAAGAATGCGAAAGGGTCCAATGTAATGAGGAGCCAATTTGCCTTTGATACCGAAACGATGGGTTCCCTTTAACGAGGTAACCCGAAGGTAAGCCTTCTCGTTGACTTCATAAGTCATAGGCTTATGTTTACGATCATATTGACTCTTTTGACGAGATTGGGCTGTTTTCAATTTCTCACGAATAATGCGAACCTGCTCTTCTGCTTCCTGAATCATATCCGGGCCAAAGAGTTGTCTTTCCCCGGTTTCTGACCAGTTAAGAGGCGTTCGGCACTTTCGTCCATAAAGAACTTCGAAAGGAGCTTTGCCCAAGCTAGCTTGATAACTATTGTTATAAGCAAACTCCGCGAATGGAAGGCATTTCTCCCAACTCATTCCGAACGAGATAACAGAAGCTCGGAGCATATCCTCCAGAATTTGATTGACTCGCTCTACTTGACCACTTGCATTTTGGAAACTTTCCCAAAATCGAGAGGTGAAGAGACTCCCACGGTCTGAGTTAATTTCCAATGGAACACCATGGAGAGACACTATTCGGGAGATGTATAACTCGGCTAGCTGGCTAGCGGTGATACTCTCACGAACAGGTAGAAAGTGGGATACTTTGGAAAGTCGGTCGATCACAACGAAGATGGCATTATTCCCTCTCTTGGTCCTGGGAAACCCAGTGATGAAATCCATACTGATTTTATCCCATTTCCATTCAGGAATAGCCAAAGGTTGAAGGGTGCCAGCAGGCCGTTGATGCTCTGCTTTAACACGACGACAAACGTCGCAATTAGCAATGTATTGAGCGATTTCTCTCTTCATCCTAGTCCACCAAAACCTCTGGCATAGGTCTTGATACATTTTGGTACTACCGGGATGAATGGTGAGAGGGGATTCATGAGCTTCCTTAAGGATCAGTCGCCTCAGGTTTCGCGCCTTTGGAACCACTAGGCGATTCCCAAAGTATACGACACCTTGATCATCAATGGAGAAACAATTCACGACTCCTTTCTTAATGTTTCTCTTAATACGGGAGATTCCCGGATCTACCTTCTGTGCCTTGATGATCTGATCCGTAAGGGTAGGTTCCGCCACCAGGGTGGATAGGAATCCTCGAGGAACAATGTGAAGGTTTAGCTTACGAAATTCCTCATGGAGAAGTGGTTGACTTTGTTGTAACATCAGGTTGTTACAAATAGGACTTATGGCTTAGCGCATCAGCCATGACATTGGCTTTGCCCGGGGTGTAAGTTATTCCTAAGTCGTAGTCCGAGATCAACTCGACCCAACGTCGTTGCCTGAGATTCAAATCTGGTTGGGTGAAGATATATTTCAAACTTTGGTGATCGGTGAAGATCTCGCAACGATTACCGAGAAGGTAATGTCGCCAGGTTTTAAGTGCATGGACTACAGCTGCAAGTTATAGATCATGTGTAGGATAATTTTCCTCATGTGGGTGTAATTGCCGTGAAGCATAGGCAATTACCTGACGATCTTGCATGAGTATGCAACCTAGTCCTTGTCGCGAGGCGTCGCAATAGATAATAAAGTCCTTGGAGAAGTCTGGTGGTACCAGTACGGGGGCAGATGTCAGGCGTCTTTTTAGTTCTTGAAAACTGATCTCGCACTGTGGAGTCCACTCGAACTTTTTATCTTTCTTGAGGAGTTCAGTTAGAGGTTTAGCAACCTTGGAGAAATTTTCGACGAAGCGGCGGCAATAGCTCGCTAAGCCAAGGAAGCTCCGAACTTGCTTGACCGTCTCAGGTGGAGTCCAATCAAGGACGGCTTGAACTCGCTCGGGATTGACAGCAATACCCTTACCAAAGATTACATGGCCTAGATAGGTCACTTCTGGCAACCAAAATTCACACTTGGAGAATTTGGCATAAAGGCGATGCTCTCGAAGTTTCATCAATACCAGCCTTAGATGTACGGCATGTTCCTCTTCATTCTTGGAGTAGATGAGTATGTCATCGAGGTATACTACGACGAATTTATCCAAGTACTCCATGAAGACCGAGTTCATTAACCGAGAGAAGGTAGCCGAGGCATTGGTTAAACCGAAGGACATGACGGTGTACTCGTATTGGCCATAACGAGTAACAAAGGCCGTTTTGGGTATGTCCCCGTTTCTGATTTTGATTTGATGGTAACCCAACCTCAAATCCATCTTGGAGAAGACTGAGGATCCAGCGAGCTGATCATACAGATCGTTGATCCTGGGAAGCGGATATTTGTTCTTGATGGTGACCAAGTTGACAGGTCGGTAATCCACAACCATTCGATCCGTTCCATCCTTCTTCTTAACGAAGAGGACGGGGCAAGCCCAAGGAGAGGAACTAGGACGGATGAAACCCTTGTTCAAGGACTCATCGAGTTGGTTCTTAAGCTCGGCTAGTTCTAGGGGTGCCATCTTGTAAGGTCTTCTAGAAATTGGAACGGTTCCTGGAACAAGGTCTATCACAAACTCGACATCCCTGTCAGGTGGAACACCTGGCAGTTCTTCTGGAAAGACATCCGGAAAGTCTCGGACTACCGGAACATCTTCAAGGTCTGGAAGGGGGTTGGCATTTAGGGAGTAAAGTTGGCGCTTGGCCACTCGAGTTAAGACATTAACTGTCTTGCCCGAGGGGTGGGTAAGTTGAACGGTTCTAGTGGCACAATCGATCTTAGCATAATGAGCTGACATCCAGTCCATACCCAAGATGATATTTATGTCGGAGGACTTGAGAGCTATTAAGGATGCAAGGAAGACAAGTCTATCGACAAGAATTTCGTTCCCATGGCTTACTCTAGAAGTTTGCCATTTGGAACCCGGAGTTTGAATTACCATGGAAGTGGGCATGTCGCAGAATGTCGTGTTATGCAATCGAGCATAGTTCTCGGATATGAATGAATGAGATGCTCCAGTATCGAAAAGAACAGATGCCGGATGGCAGTTAACAAGGAGCGTACCAAGGACGACGTTAGGATCCTCATGAGCCTCCTCGGCTGAAACATAATTGACATGGCCACGTGCAGTGGTGGCCGGCTTGGCGTAGAAAGTCTTTCCCGCTAGCTTACCACGGCCAACGGACTTTCCAGTTTGATAGGGGTTGTTGTTCTGGGGACACTCTCGGCTATAGTGACCCGTCTCTCCACACTTGAAGCATGTCACCACATTGGGGCATGGAGCAGCATTAGGAGCGGGGCCACCATAGGGCTTGGGCGGTGCAAATTGTTGGTTGGGGCGAGGCGCCTCAAAGGATGGCCTCGGGATGAACCTGGGTGGCAGTGCCGTGCTTGGAATCCACACCCGGCGCTTCTGAGATCCAGAGCCGGATGAAGAGCCAAAATCATGGGAGTGCTTGCGTGAAGCATCATAATCAGTCTGGCCTGTCTCAGCACTGATGGCTTTATTGACCAACTTCTGAAAGGATGTGCACTCGTGCAGACGGAGATCGCGGTGAAGCTCAGGGCTAAGTCCCTTGCGGAACCTTGCCTGCTTCTTAGCGTCAGTAGATACCTCTTCAGGAGCATAACGTGCCAGATTCCCAAATTCATGACTGTAAGCATCCACAGTCAGTCTTCCTTGGGTGAAGTTGCAGAACTCCTCCCTCTTGCGATCCATGAGACCTTCCGGAATGTGATGCTCACGGAAAGCCTCACTGAATTCATCCCAAGTAGTGATTTGATCGACCGGGCGCATAGCTTCGAAGTTTTCCCACCAAAGGCTAGCAGGGCCTTCTAGGTGATAGGCAGCATAAGTAACCTTGTCGGCTTTGGCTACGTTGGCAGAACGTAGCTTGTGGGTGATGCTGCGAAGCCAGTCATCCACGTCGAGGGGCTCGACGGAATTGTTGAACTTTTGTGGGTACAGCTTGATAAAGTCATTGGTTGACACCAAGTCATTTCGCGGGTGGCGTGCAGTGTTCTGCTCAATCCGCTCCAGCAGGCGGTTAGTCTCACGCTTGTTTCTTTCCGCCTCTAGCATCACTTCGGCCAGAGAAGGCGGGTGAGGCAGATTTTCACCTCTAGCTGCACTGGCTTCCCCCTGCTCCGGGACAGCAGGGTTGCCGCGGGTGTTGACCATCCTAGGAGAAAAACAAGACAACAGTTTAGACAAGGATGGCTCAAACTTAGCAAGGAAGTGCAAAATGTAATGGATAACACAGAATGCAGAGATGTTCATCCGTATGTCATGGTAATATAAAACTGCCATATATATACCAACGGTCATACTCATCATACATAGTTTAGTACAAGCCCAGGCTATAGTACAACTATGATGAAAGACGTTACATCCCATCGGAGGCATTCCAAGCTCCTATACATTATTTGTCTACACCTCCGGAGTCGATTACACGCAAAGTCATATTCCACAAGTCACACAGGACAGTGGAGATACAACTACTACAATACTAGTGGTACTACTACTAACTCAGACAGCTCCGTAGTAGTCCTCATAGAAGTCACCTCCATAGCCTGGAAGTTCAACGTGATCATCCGGAAACAGACGGTCCTGAGGAGCCTGTGGACCATAGGGGCTAGGATGAGGTCTTGGACCAACAAACGGTGGCCTGCGGGGACCACGGGGTGGGGTGATGCCTCCCACATCACGCCAATCCACCATGTCTGGCAGAGCTGATCTCACAGGATACAGATCCCTTGTATCCATACATCCAGCTTGCACCGCAGGTGCAAACCGAGTCAATGTGGCCCAATGATCAGCACGGGTATTGAAAAGCTCCAGCCTCAAGGCCCGATTCTCTCGGTCCTTATCTTCAAGCATCTCGGCAGTGGTACGAGTTAATGAGTCCTCCTGAGTGGAGTCAGCATAGATAGCCTGAAGATACCCTTGCGCTCCCGGAAGTGAAGCTGGCATGTAACGGAAGTCGGTGTTCCGAAGCAGGCCAGTCCGGACTCGCATGATGGTCATCATGGAATAGGCAGCATCCTGCACAAGCCATCTCAACGGTAACCCCGAGTCCATAGGAACAGTGAAGGGGCTCGGTAGATCCTGGATAAGAAGGAAATATCCTGACGGTGCAGAAATACTGGCTTTGGTTAAAGTCGCGGAACTGCTCTTCGACAGTGTATTCGGGATACCAACGGTAACCTGTCTCGATCATGACCCGGACTAACATAGCAGTATGACCGGGCACGTCGAGGCACCTGGTCAGGCGAACCACTTGGTTTTGAGGACGGTTGGCCATTTGAAAGCACAACCACAATGCAAAGACATTAGAATTTCTAGGGAAAATTGGACAACATAACGGCTGTAAATGCTCAGAAAAAGATTTGAGACATCCACAACAGTTCACAATACCACTCAACAACATCATATCAAGGTTCTGATTCAATTTGCAACATACTAAGAATAGTAGAAACTGAACTGGGACTTGTAACAACAATCCTATAAGCTACTACGGATTAGTAACACGTGAACCTGATAGAGGAAGAGAGCCTAGTCCTTAACCCACGTTGAATGAGGAGAGAATGACTCAGATCAGAGGCATTGGTAAAGGAGTAAAAGAACCTTAAGTTCCCTCCCACAATCAATTCCCCTACATATAACTAGAGCATTTCTAGACTCGACATCGACCAGTTTGGCTCAACGAACCTACATGCAGTCCGGCTCTGATGCCAACGCTGTCAGGACCCCGATTCCAAGTCACATCGATCTAGCCGGTAACACCCCATATCACT
This sequence comes from Triticum aestivum, assembly GCF_018294505.1. Classification (NCBI taxonomy): domain Eukaryota; kingdom Viridiplantae; phylum Streptophyta; class Magnoliopsida; order Poales; family Poaceae; genus Triticum; species Triticum aestivum. The sequence continues at coordinate 309,913,487 of NC_057809.1, forward strand.
TTGCGGCCTCACGCACGGTATCCCACGGGTTTCTCCTTACCATGCCCGGGACCGTTTGCGCCTTTTGGCTCACGTATATGATAGTGTCGCTAGCATCCATATGACAGAGAACCCGGGCCGACATGGCTAGTCGTGAACCCAAAGCGGCACAGACCTATGGAGACAGGCATACATGAATCACATCGAACATGTCGGTCATCAACGAGTGATTCTGGGCTGTAGCACTGGGCTAACAGGACTCCGGGGAACCCCGGGCTGTAGCAGGCTAGGCAGGACTCCGGAAGTCACCGTGTGACATTTCCCCAAAGGGACAGACATAGGGACGAAGTGAAACACATGCCGGCCAGTCAAGTGTCCTGAACAGTAGTGCTGGGCTAGCAGGACTCCGGTGAACCGGGCTGTAGCGGACTACTATGGCTCGAGGAACACTAGACTACATTTCCCCATAAGAAAGGCTGCCAAGGATAAACAACTAGATTGTCGGATCCCACTCATACCAAGCATTTCAATCATACACACAATATGCCCGATATGAGTACATACAACATGGCATCACAACAAAACTCTACAACTCAAGTACTTTATCTAAAGGCTCCAGAGAGCCATACATAACATGTTCATACAGATAGGGGTCACATGACCCGACACTCAAGTCATACAAACATACAAGCACATGCGGAAGCAACTAGTCTGAGTACAGACTCTAGAAAGAAAGAAGGCTTCTCGAAGCCTGTCTATCTACATAGGGCCCTCCATGGCCAGGATCACCACCTGGGTGGCTAGTCACTCGTCGACGTCAAGGTCTACAAAAACCCATCGAAGGGGGCAGTGTTGTCGTCTGAAAACAATAAATAAGCAAACATGAGTACAAAGGTACTCATCAAGTGTTACATCAGAACCTACTATACATGCTTATTCTCAAGAAGGCGGTGGGGTTGATGCAGCAAGCCAGCTTTGACTCTTGGCTAAGCTATCCTACAGAACTCCACCAGTAAAATAGTTTTCGCACACGAGTCCACTACTCACCAACACAATACTCCACCGGGGATCCTCCCTCGTCATCCTACGAGAGGGCCATCCTCGGTACTCACACTTATCTTGAGTCTTTTAGTAGTATCCATTAACTTGTCTATGAACAGTATAGGCAACCAAGTAGTCCTTTACCGCGGACGCGGCTATTCGAATAGTTTATACCCTGCAGGGGTGTACTTCGTCATACACGCTTTCACCACTTACCGTCGTTTACACGACATGTACTCGGCAACCTTCAAGCAGAAGCCCAGTGAGGGTGTCGGCCACGGCCTACCTAAACACTTAAGTCTCTAGTCCAGGTTTATCGCCTATCCAGGTTCCATCCGCAGGGAGTCCGGCCGAGGTTTCCACATACGGCCCCGAACGATGTGAATAGGGTTTCCGAGACACCAAACGGGTGACTCGGTACACCGTGCCATGGTGTATCTACCGCAACATAGCCCACCCCTGGGGTCAGCGCTACGCACGGCCGCCAACACATAACCTACAAACACCAGAAACTAATTGCAACTCCTGGACAGAGTACTAGGGTGATTAAGAAGCCGAGAGAGACCATTGGTTTCGGCCCCAATGTACGGTAGTAACTGCATCTTAAATCACACATACAGATCTCAGTTCTTATGGACGACCTCAATGAAACAACCCACCATGTACTCCTACATGGCCTCTCATCGATACCCTTACCAAAACATGTTCAATACATCCCTCATATTACCGACATAAGCATTTCACTCTAGCTCATCACCCAGATGAACCAGACCTGACTCAACTCTAAGCATAGCAGGCATAGCAAGGTAGGAATCACATACATGGCTCAATCAACTCCTACACATGCTAGTGGGTTTCATCTAGTTACTGTGGCAATGACAGGTCATGCAGAGGATAAGGGTTCAACTACCGTAGCACACAGCAGTTTGAATCGCGATGTCTTAATGCAGTAAACAAGAGCAGGAGCGAGAACATGGGTTGTATCGGAATGATCAATGGTTGCTTGCCTGATGGAGTGGTAACGGGATACTGCCCTTTAGTTGGATACTCGTGAATATCCTCGGAGGCAGAACCTACCACGAAGAACACATCGGAACACAATCAACACATGACGATATGCAACAATATGATGCATGCTATGACATGGCAATATGATTGTGTCTTGGCCTAATGCAAGCTAAAATAGGAAGGGATGAACCCATTTGAATCAAAGATTCAAATATTAGCTCATTAAACATGGAATTTATAGTGCATTTCCTTATTCTGCTTTAAACAGCAAGGTAAACTTGTTTTGTCATGCATGAAACCATTACAGATGGATAGATTGAATTTTTCTGATAATTTTTCATATATAATTTATCTCATTTGGAGCTATGGTTGAATTTCTATGAATTTTTGAAGTTTGAACTATTTTCTGGAATTTCCTGAATAAGAATAAATCCAGAAAATCAATTACTACATCAGCAACACGTCAGGGTGATGTCAGCAGGTCAGAGGCGCCAGTCCAGGTCAAACCTGACTGGTGGGGTCCACTGGTCAGTGTCTCTGTGCACTAACTATGTTTAGTTAGCCTAATTGACTGGCAGGGCGCACTAGTCAGCGACTATACTAATTAACTAACCTATTTAGTTAGCACTAACAGAGTAATTAGTCGGGCGGGGCCCGCATGTCGGTGAGAGGGGGGGGAGGTCAACCCACGTCAGCAGGTCAACCTTGCCGGTCAGCGGGTCAAAACCTGCCGGCGTTTAGCCGCCGGCGAGGCCAGACACGGTGGCGCGCTGCGGAAATCGCCCACAGGGCACCAATTGATGCGCGGAGAGCAGCTACGGGTAGCTGGGAACGAACCGCGGCGTTTGGTGGTGGTGTTTGGGCTCGGGGTGGCCGGAAACGTCGCCGGCGACGAGCCTTGCGGTCACCAGAGTTGGGCGAAAGTGAGCCCGAGGCTACGGGGCACGGCAAGGCGTGTGGTGAGGTGCGTTGTGCCCCTAGGGATGCAGTGAAGTAGTTAGACTAGGTGGCGTGGCCGGTGTTTGGCCGGAGACACGTCGGCAACGAGCTTCCACGGCGGCGCGTGCGGGTGAGCTTCGTGTGCTTGTTGTGGTGCACGAGAAGAAGAACGGGGAGGATGGGGAGGTGCAGCAGCTCACGGCTATCACGTAGAGGCAGACGGCGCGGTCGGGGACGAGTCAATGCGGCGGCGACGTCGAAAGGGATCTCCGGCGATGCTCGGTGAAGATGAGGTCGAAGAAGATGTTGCAGAGCATGTGAGAGCTTGGGGCTCAGCTGCTCGACGGAGTCGACGATGGCGTAGAGGATGGACACGGTGGTGCAACACGGGGACGACGGTGGACGCGGTTTCACGATGGCGCGAGCACGGCAGCGTCGGCCATGGCGGAGGAAGAGCGATGGATAAGGACCAGGGGGAAAGTGCGGTGTCTGCGAGGTCGGGGGATGCAAGGGAGTTCGTCCCACGTCTACAGGTCGACGAGGGGAGCGGCGAGGCGGCGGCAGCTGCGTGGCGCGCATGCGGTGCTTGCCGTCGAGCACCTGCCGTCTTGGCCAAGCCAAGCTGCTCGCTGGCGGGGTGGCTAGGCTGGGCCGGCAGGTGGGCCTGGTAGGTGGCGCCAGGTAAGTTTTTCTGTTTTTTTGTTTTGTTTTCTATTTTTTCTGTAGCTTTAGGGCTTTATTTTAAATACCTAGGCACTTTCTAAAATCCTAAAAATAATTGTGGGCTCTGTTGGGATTATTCCTAACAGCCCTGACTTAATTCCAGAATTATTTGAACATTTAAAATATTTATTAGCATTTAAATGTCCAAAGGCAACATACATATGATTTAATCCAGTGACCTTTTGTTGACCTAGAAAATTGTGCACCTATTTTGCCAGAGGTTCTAACCCAAGGCAAAGAGGGTGAACATTTTAGAAGGGCATTTCAGGTTCATTGAAATTATTTTTTAGTAAACCCTAGTTGATTTCAAGAGGGGTGCTGGGGGTTCTGCCTTCCCCATTTCAAGTTTCTGATGAAAAATAAACATGATGCACACTCTAATGCATGGACTAGCTAGGGTGTGACAAACCACATGGGAGCATGTTAGTCAATACTTAGCACAACTAGGTGAAGCAGGCTCACTAAATGAGTTGAAAGTGCGTTTGTTTCCTTTATCTTTAACTGGTACTGCATTTTCATGGTTTTCTTCTTTACCACATGGTTCCATTCGGGTTTGGTCACAGCTAGAGCACAAATTTCATGATCACTTTTATAGCGACGACAATGAACTCAAGTTATCACATCTAACATCGGTTAAACAGAAGCATGATGAATCGGTCTCCGATTACGTCAAGAGATTCAGAGAAACAAAAAACCAGTGTTTTAGTTTGGTGATAACCGAGAGAGACTTGGCAGACCTAGTGCTGAGTGGTTTGAGAACTCCCATTAGAGAAAAGCTAGAAGGTTATGAGTTCTTAAATATCAACCAAGTCTTACAAAGGGCTTTGGCTCAGGAAAGCCGAAGCAAAGATCTCAAAGAAGTGCATAGATACAAAGCCGATCGTACAAAGATGAATATGGTGGAATATGGTAGTGATCACTCGGACTATGAGGGTGATGTTTTTGCTACTGAATTTGTTTGGCCATCTAAGGCCAAACCCTTTACTTGCAATGATCTAAAACCGATTCATAAGAATCGTGATGAAGAGATGAAGTTTACTTTTAACATTGCTAAGTGTGATAGAATATTTGATGCTTTGCTGCAGGCTAAGATTATTAGAATATCCCATACTTTACCGCCGTTTGAAGAGCTAAAACGGCGTGCTTATTGTAAGTATCATAATTCTTTTTCTCATGCTACTAACGATTGCAATGTTTTTCGACGACAGATACAATCGGCCATTAATGACGGACGATTGAACTTTTCTGAGATGCAAGTTGATAAACAGCCTTTTCCAATGAATACCATGGATTTGGAGGGGAAGAAGCTACTCATTCGGCCGGAGGTAGCCAAATCTGCTAATAAAGCTAATGTCATTGTTGGTGAGCCCAGGAAAGACAAGGAGGACAACAAGGTCTTGGGGAGACAGGTTGTGCTTGGTAAGAAACCCGATGGCAAGGAAGTGATCAAAATCACCATCAAGAATCCTACACTCGGGGGGCAACTGCAAATGCAAGAAAATGATCGTGTGAGATTTGTCAAGCCCAAGAGTCCAGAAATTGGCAAGTGGAAAAGGAATGAAGTTAAAGTACAGCGCAAGCGGATCAAGCCAACTTTTGATATGTTGCTGTCCAAGTACACCAACCACTCGGCCGGTTCTAGCTTTAATCGGCCGACTCATCTGAAGCGACCAAGGTCACCATCAGCTGATATGTTCAGTCAGTATATGAAACCGAGTGGACCAAGGGTGCCGTTTCCAGAAGAGCATACACAATCTGTTTGGGATCGACTTGACTATTCATATAGAGGCCGACTGAACATCAGTAACTATCGGTCGGCTGGTCAAAACATGCGACCGGATGGAAATTATCTGAGTGTAAGAATGCACCCAGGTGGAAGCTATCCGAGTGAAAAAATGTGGCCGAGTAGATTCCATCTGACTGAATTCCATCCGAGTGATATCCATCCGAGTGGATTCCATTAGAGTAAAAAGGTGCGCCCGAGTGGAAATTTCATGCATCTGGAAAGTCGAAAAGAATGGCGTGTTAAATCACCAAGTGTTGCAGCAGTTGAGTCAGGAAAAGGCAAGGAGAAAATGGATGTCGACTCACTTATCTTGGGCACCGAAACATTCGCCATACAGCAGCCGATTGTGCATAGTAATCCGACTGAGCCGATACTTGCTATCGCGCCAAAGCACTCGGCTAATGACCATGAGGCAAGCACCAGCCAGGTAAAGACGAGAGATCCTAAATACACTTAGGCGAAGTGGTGTCCTCCAGGGCTAACAAAGACACAAAACAGGAAACTACAGAGGTTAAGGAGTCGAGAGATGGCAGAACAGGAGGCCGAGAAACAAAGGGATAAGTTGTTCAATGACACTCGACCCATGGTTCCACCAAAACAAGTGTGGAGGCCTAAACAAATACAAGATACAACAGCTTCTACATCTATCACAGCAATACCTACATCACCAAAGGAGGACGATGCAACAGATATGACATCGTCTGCGACACTTCTTACTTATCCTTCACTCGGACAAATTTCAGAATCGGTGGATGCACTCGAGGAGGAGGCTGATATGTTGGACTATGAGTCTACGCCGGTTCATGAAGGTATGGATATCAATATGGTGTACTACTTACCTGCTGAGTTTCGTGCTGTAGATGAAGAAGGGGAGGTGGCTCAGCTGGATTTTGGCCCTAAAAACGCAATATTCGAGAAGCCAAAAGAACCAGTAACGCATCTTAAACCATTATATCTCAGAGGTCATATCAATGGGTCGCCGCTCACTCGGATGCTTGTTGATGGTGGTGCTGTGGTAAATCTTATGCCCTATTCGGTCTTCAAGAGATTGGGTTTGCCTGATGAAGAATTGATCAAGACCAATATGGTGCTCAATGGATTTGAAGGCAAAGAGAAAACTGAAGCCAAAGGTGTGATGTATGTGGAGCTTACAGTCGGAAGCAAAACTTTGGCTACTGCATTCTTTGTCGCTGAGGTGCAAGGTAACTACAACGTCATACTAGGCCGCGATTGGGTTCATGCAAACCAGTGCGTGCCATCCACTATGCACCAGTTTTTGATTCAGTGGGTTGATGATGAAGTGGAAGTTATTCACGCGGATAACTCGGCCTGTGTTGCTTTGGCCGATGCATCGGTGGATTGGCAACATCCCAATGCTACTTGCTTGACGGGACGTGACTTGTCAGAATTTGATTTTCTCAGCGCAACCAAGAATGGTTTTGTGCCCGTCTCTTTAAAGCGAGTGAATGCAATCGGCTCCAAGGTATGATATGTTTAAATGGATCCTAATTCCGAGTGGTTACAAAAACGTCTTGTAAAGTATTGGTCCAATGAGAACGATATGTATGAGTCTACAGAGGAGTTGGATGACATGGATAAACTTGGACAAGGTTTTACATCAGCCGATCCGTTAGAAGATGTAGATATTGGATATGGTTCAGTCACTCGACCGACATTTATAAACAAAAATTTGAAAGCCGATTGTAAGGCTAAGTTAATCGAGCTATTGAAAGAATATGTTTGTTGCTTTGCATAGGAATATCATGAGATGCCAGGGTTAAGCCGAGAGCTAGTGGAACATTGGTTGCCTATAAAGGCTGGTTTTAGACCTTATAAACAGTCGGCCAGAAAATTTAATCCGAAAACATATGACCGGATCAAGGAAGAGATCGGTCGACTGCTTGAAGCTAATTTCATTCGACCTTGCAGGTATGCCGAGTGGATTTCTAACATTGTCCCGGTAGAGAAGAAAGGATCTGGCAAGTTGAGGGTGTGCATTGATTTCAGAGATTTGACTAGGGCTACACCCAAAGATGAGTATCCTATGCCAATAGCCGACATGCTTATTAATGATGCTTCTGGACATAAGGTTATTAGCTTTCTAGATGGTAATGCCGGATACAATCAAATTTTTATGGCCGAAGAGGACATGTACAAAACGGCTTTCCGATGTCCTGGTTTCCTTGGTTTATTCGAGTGGACAGTGATGACATTCGGATTAAAAAATGCTGGCACCACGTATCAAAGGGCTATGAATTTGATTTTTCATGATTTACTCGGTGTCATACTTGAAGTTTATATTGACGATATTGTTGTCAAATTGGATGCTTTTGAATCTTACTTGGCCGATTTGCATTTAGCTTTTGAAAGAATGAAAAAGTATGGATTGAAAATGAATCCTTTGAAGTGTGCTTTCGGCGTGTCAGCTGGCAAGTTTTTGGGTTTCATTATTCATGAAGATGGTATAGAGATTGATCCCAAAAAGATAGAGGCTATACAGAAGGTGGAGGCTCCAACATGCAAGAGAGATATGCAAAAGTTCCTTGGCAAGGTCAATTATTTGAGAAGGTTCATAGCTAATCTATCAGGGAAAGTTGATGCATTTACTCCTATCCTTCGGTTAAAGAATGATGCTGATTTCACTTGGGGGGAAAATAGCAAGAAGCATTTGATATGATCAAGAATTATTTGTGCACTCCTCCGGTGATGAGAGCACCCAAGCATAGGGAACCCTTCAGACTTTACATTGCAGCAGAGGAAGGAGTTATTGGTGCTGTTCTAACTCAAGAGACCGAAGGAAAAGAGCATGCCATCACTTATTTGAGCTGCCGCTTATTGGACGCAGAGACAAGGTATACATTTATTGAGAAATTATGTCTATGCTTATATTATGCTTGCACAAAACTGAGACATTATTTAGTGTCGAGTGTTTGTGTAGTAGCTTGTCAAACCGATGTCATTAAATACATGTTGCATATGCCAATTCTTAGTGGTAGAATTGGCAAGTGGGCTTATGCTTTGATTGAATATGATTTGGCTTATGAATCTCTAAAATCCATGAAAGGCCAAATTGTTGCTAATTTCATTGTTGAACATCGGATTAATAACAAGCATGATGTTGATATGAACCTTGTTTCATTAGTACCATGGAGATTATACTTTGATGGTTCAGTTTGTAGCAATGGCCAAGGTGTTGGTATTGTTTATATATCTCCTCATGGTGCTGTTTTTGAAGCCTCATGCCGCTTAGAATATTTTTGCACAAACAATCAAGCCAAATATGAAGCATTGTTATTCGGCCTAGAGATGTTACTTGCTATAGGTGCTACACATATTGAGGCTTATGGTGATTCGTTACTAGTGGTGCAGCAAATATCCAAAGTCTTTCAGTGTTTGGATGAATCACTTAATGTTTATCTTGATAGATGTCTAGATATAATTTCTACTTTGGATTGCTTTAGCATTGCTCATATATCTAGACATGACAATTGGAAAGCATATGAATCGGCACAACAAGCATCCGGATATCATGTTGATCATGGCATGTTTCATATCTCTCAAAGACCGATGTCTTGTCTTGCCAATATGGGAGAGGCCAAACCTGAACCCACTGATTTGGCCATTAACAAAAAGTCTAGTGCAGGTGACAATCCCGACTGGAGGAAGCCCATTGTTGATTACTTGTGCAATCCGAGTGAAAGGGTGGACAGGGATGTTCGGCGTATGGCTTTCAAGTATACAATGAGAGATGATGGTCTTTATCGCCGAACCGCCGATGATGTTCTTCTAAAGTGTTTGGACGAGGACCAGGCAAGAGTTGCTATGGGAGAAGTACATGAAGGTATTTGTGGCACTCACCAGTCGGCTCCCAAGATGAAATGGTTATTGCGACGTGCTGGGTTTTATTGGCCGACTATGATTAATGATTGCTTCAGATATTATAAGGGGTGTGAAGCTTGTCAAAAGTTTGGTGATATTCAATTGGCTCCTGCTGCTATGTTACATCCTATTATCAAACCGTGGCCTTTCAGAGGTTGGGGTTTAGATTTCATTGGACAAATCCATCCGTCTTCCTCAAAAGGGCATCGGTTCGTATTGGTGGCAACTGATTATTTCACTAAATGGTCTGAAGCAGTACCTCTCAAGAACATGACGCATACGGAGGTAATTCAATTCATAACCGAGCACATTATTCATAGATTCGGTATTCCTCAAACGTTAACTACAGATCAAGGTTCATCTTTCATGTCACACCAAGTCAGAGAGTTTGCCGAATCTTATAACATAAAGTTGCTCAATTCCTCTCCATATTATGCCCAAGCTAATGGACAAGCTGAGTCTAGCAATAAAATTTTAATCAAGCTCATCAAGAAGAAGATTGAGGATAATCCAAGGAGATGGCATGACTTGTTGTCTGAGGCATTATGGGCACATAGAATCTCAAGGCATGGTGCTACGAAAGTGACTCCATATGAGCTAGTATATGGTCAGGAGGCTGTTTTACCGGTGGAAGTAAATTTGAATGCTTTGAGAATAGCCAAACAAAATGATTTATCGGCAATAGACTTCTATAACTTGATGATGGACAACATTGATGAGGTTGCTGATAAATGTTTGGCTGCTTTGAATGCCATAGAGAGAGATAAGTTGAGGGTGGCAAGGGCTTACAATAAGAAAGTCAAGTTGAAGAATTTTCAAGTTGGTGATCTCGTTTGGAAAGTGATTCTGCCGATTGGTTCAAGAGATAGAAAATTCGGGAAGTGGTCTCCAAGTTGGGAAGGTCCTTTTAGAATTGCAAGAGTTGTTCCCGGAAATTCATATTTGGCGGAATCAATACAAGGGGCATTGTTACCTCGAGCTCTCAATGGCAAATATTTGAAGAAGTACCACCCGAGTGTGTGGCAGGAAGCCTAAGTGGGCAATGGCCAATATACGATTATCGCCCTTAGAACAAACATGGCCGATACATAATTATCGCCCTGAGAAAAATAAATGGCCGATGGAGTGTTGATATCGTCCTTAGAACAAACACTATGCATATTATTTTTCGGCGTGCAAGCTTTGCCGAAAAACAGGGGGGCATGTGTCGACACCTGATTTTGGCAAGATACAGATTGCAATGAAGATGGTCTCGAGTGAATGAGTTTTCAGCATAAAAATATTCACGTCACCGAGTGGAACCACTTTGATGTTTCGGTTATATTCATTCGACTTTATCTTATGGACCGAAACTATACTCCGAGTGGCATAGTTCAATGTTCTGAGTGGTTTTTTGCCAATCACGTCTTCAAGATGACCTCGGATGAAGGAGCACTCTTAAAGAATTGTTTTCGTCTCGTCGAGGCAATCGATTTTGATATATAAATCATCTTAATACGAGTTCATATGCAAAAGTTAGAGGCAATATACTGTAGAGTGAACCTCAACGGAAATATGGCGCGAGGTGCCAGACACTTGTCTGATAGGTTGCGCGAGTAATTCGGCCATCAATACGGCCTTGAATCGAAAAACCTTCAACATGGAAAAGTTTCGTCTCGTCGAGCCGATCGATTTTCATATATAATTCATCTCAATCCGAGATCATATGAGGCCTGGAGAGACAAATCAAGATCGGGCTATGTTTTCAGTCGGAAATCCGAGTGAAAAGTTTACCATCTGAGTGAAAGTTTACGGTCGAGTGAAAGTTTACGGTCGAGTGAAAGTTTGCTGACCGGATGAACTTATTATTATCCAAGTGGAAATATAGTCATCCGAGGGAAAATATGATCATCCGAGTGAAATTGTCGTCCAGGTAAAAATATTCCGAGTGAAAAGATTACCATCGGGACGAAAACTTGCCGATTGAATAAGATAGTGCCTTCCGAGTGGAAATATAGTCATCCGAGTGAATAAGATAGTGCCTTCCGAGTGGAAATATAGTCATCCGAGTGGAAATATAGTCATCCGAGTGAAAGATTGTCTTCCGAGTGAAAAAGTCCAATCGGACGATCCGAGTGAAAGTATCTAATATCCGAGTGGATGAGCTCAAGTCCGAGTGAAATTGAACATGTTCTTGAAAGTTTATCAAAATGACCTTGGATGAAGAAGTGTTCAATACAGAAGTTGTGCGTATCATCAAGACGGTAAACTTTGATTTTGGAGTCATCATCATCAGAGATAATATATAGCATACAAATTCACTACGAGACTCGGATAATCCAGTCTACTGCAAGACCGAGTCCGACTGGAAGATAAAGATGACCTTGAAAAGTATTCAAGATGGCCTTATTTGAAAAAGTGATCAACATGAGAGTTGTTCGTATCGTCGAGGCGCACAAGTTTGATATTTGGGCCATCTCGATCGGAGATCATATGCAAGCCCGGCAGCCCACGCAAGAAGGAAGACAGAGTTTGGGCCAGATTCAGACTGAATCTGAGTTGGAATAGAATTAGGACTCTAGGACGTGAATTGATGTAATTTTCTTGTAAGGAAAGCCTAGATGAATCCTTTACTTGTACGGGAAGTCCAGCCGCCTCTTATATATGTTGGGGGTGACGGCCGATTGAACAACACACAATCGAACAAATCAATATACTACTTTTTCATCTACGTTTTATCTCTCCACCGTTTTTCTATCTCGTTCTTCGCTGTTCTTCGTGTTTGAGAGCTGCGAATCCCGAGGCTCTAGGGGCGAGCGAATCGACCTAGGGCAGCCCATAGCCGCTGCACACCCTGACGGGGTCCCTCCCGGGGGTGTGGGGTTTTCGGGTCTGCAAAAGCGCCCGTCGACTTCTTGCGTATCGCGCTGTCGGTCGGGTCTCCTTCGACGTGAGCTGCGGTGCATCACCCCCGACGTCGAGGGTACACGTGACATGTTCATGTGTCAACAGAAGGTCAGATGTGGGTCCCTCGTGTCAACGGTCAAACAAAATGTGTTGGTTTAAGCTGCCTCGTCACCACGGACGTGTGGGCCAACCCTGTCATAAATGGGTTTAAACGAACCTAATCGGTAGGAGTACTAGGTAGTTTTTGGCATGGATTAAGAAATTTTGGGTATGTTTTTGCTATTTTTTGTACAATAGATTCTTCCTAGGGCTGGTTGAAAGTGGTAGTTTTTTGTTAAATACCCTACATATTGTAAGTAGGAGTGAAAGTTAAGCTTTGGAAGCCAATAAGCAAGGCTAGTTACATAGTGCATATGTGTACATGATTGAAAGTAAATATCAACCATGTGTGACTAATATCTTGATGGAAAACTCGAAACTATGGAATACTGGGAAAAAAATGCATGGTTGGAAATACTAGCAATGTTCATGTCCGTTGCAATGAATCATAATTAGAATAATACTTATTCACAAACTTGGTACAAAACACTCTAATTTTGATATACATATGTCACTAGAGATATATTATCTTTCAATTAGAATATATTCCTTGGGTTGTTTGGTGAGGTCAGGGAGGGATGTGGTTGGTTTTAAGATACTAATTATGGGTTTTTCTGCAAATTGGTAGACAAGTGGGATGCTGGCGAGAAAAGGCAACAACTTACCTCACAATCGTTAGATGTAGATCTAATGGTCAGAAACGACGGATTGCAGACACACCAGCATCACCAACTTAGTCTTGTGTAGGAGTACTAGCAAGATCCATGCATTCCTTGAAACATCAAGATGCATTTTTTTAGAAAACACTTGTTGTGATTGACCTTTGCGGGAGTAATCCCATGTGTAAAAACTAATGATATCTCGAGAAATATGAGATAAGGTGAAGAGGAGTGGGGTGTGGTGGTGTTTGGTGGTCGGACTGAGCAGAGGCATGGGGATTGACGACGCCGGCAGCGGCCACCAGGCCAGTTTGTTCCAGAGGCTTCCTTTCTTAATTGCTCAACAATGAGGTTTTTTGGAGATAAGGATGAACGAGGGAAGGCCTTGTCTGCAAATATGGAGAGGGGTGCGGGTATCTTTTAGTTTAATTTCCATCCGTCAGATATAGATCGGACGGTCTATATTGCAAGATGGCACACGTACCATCATCACCAACTCGGTTTTTTATAAGAGAAGAAATATAAGTATGGAGATACAAACGTATTATCAATACTTGCTTCCGTAAACTAGCATCTACATTCTATTCAATGCCTCGGCATGTGGGGCCTTAGCACAATGACTTCTCGACTGTGTAAAACAAAGATTTTCCCGTCGCCGACAAGGAGGGGGTGACGGCGACGCGCTTTTTGGCTTGCTCTAGTCCTAGTAGTCATACTAGGTGGTCTAAGCACGTGTAGATTTATTCTTTTTCACGTCTCGTGTTCACCGAACTGCCACGACTGTTGATGAATAGATGGTAAGTTATTCACGAGGAAACCCTTGTTGAGCGTGTTTGCGAGAGAGAGAGAGAGACAGTGTGTGTGTGTGATATGTTAGAGACTGAGGCAATGATAACAGATTCTTTGTGTCTATGTGTGTGGAGGATAGAGAGAGGCATGTACATGGGGCTTGTGTTGTGTAACACGGAGACACATATACATAATTAGAGAGTGAGTGTGTGAGATACACATGCGGACATGAGGAGAGATGAGGATCCAGATAAATGGGTGTTTGTGTGTGTCTGTTTGTGTTTGTGCACGTGTTTGTGTGTGAGAGGGAGAGAGTGTATGTGGAGTAGAGAGACCATTGATGATGTAAACCTAGTATAAGGGAAAGGGGAATGGTGTGACATGTTTAGTAACGAGATAGCACGGGTGCGGGCGGGCAAGCAGACTATTTGGAAGAGACATCGAGTGTGTGTGTGGGAGAGGGGTGTGAGAGCGAGAGAAAGAGAGAGCTAGCGACGGAGAGAGAGAGAGAGAGAGAGAGAGAGAGAGAGAGAGGAAGAGAGGGGTCATTTGTGTCCATAAATGGCGTATAGATAGGGAGACAATGTTGATGTTGTCCGAAATTGGCCTATGAACGGAGACGCAAGGGAAGCGAGTCATTGTGTGTGTGATAGGGACTTCATGAGAGATCTAGAATAGATGGTGTAGAGAACAATGTGCGAAATTGAGAATGATTATACATTAGGGAGCTATGCAAAGAGTCATGCCATATATTTATATAGGGATCCGCATGTGGGAGAGATAGAAAGAGGAGAGTGGTGCACAAGGAGACAAAGTGTGCTTGTTTGCAGTGGGGGTGGTGCATGAGGTGAGTGCGCGATAACCACATAACTAGGGAGATAGATGTTTGGGGGCGATGTTTTGTGTGTATGGGAAATATGCACTCTACATAGTGCGTGTGCTTGGGTAAGAGAGATAGCGGGATACCTAGAGAGTGAGGGAAGAGATGTGTGCATGCCCGAGAGATAAAGTGATAGAGACCTATGTTGGGGTCCGGACTTTACAAGAGAGAGGGGTGTTAATGTGCTCGTGTGTTGATGTTTGGGGGAGAGAACGACTTCTCTATGTGTGTGTGTGTGTGTGTGGTGGTGGTGGTGGGGGGGTGACTTTAGATAAAGAGTGAGGTGTCTATATTTGAGGGACTTTAGCGTAATTGAGATATTGTGCACTCATGGTTGATCAATTTGTTTCACAGTTTGTACTATGAGATAACGATACTTTTGAACATGCGTGATATACCTTGATGTACCAGAATTACAAACCTAAGATTGGAATTTTGGAATTCGACTCCATCATTAGCTTTTGTAATTCATTTAAACGGAGGTACATTTTTTAAGCCGGGATTTCATCATTTCAAATTCATATATCAAACCTAGAGATATACACATACGGGCATGTTCAAACTTTATAATCATCCACTTTATTCATACACATACACATTTTTGCTTTTGTCATCATATTTAGCATAAACACATTTGGAATTTCATTTGAATTGGACCGTATGATGGTATTTGCTTGTAGTAGCTCAATGATCCATATTTGAATTGAATGGACAATCTAAGTTTCGAGTTGGAGACATTGATTTTCAAAACTTGCACATTTTTTTGCGTGCAAAACAAACAAATTGTCGGCCATGATATCATAGTCGGCCGTACGAGAGCAGAATACTTATAATTTTAGGCGCTAAAAGCTTTCAAACTTCCCGCTCACATCGAAATATCACACGGCCGAAAGTTTAGCCCTGCGATATTCCTGTTTTACCCCTGCCACATGAACGGAAAAGGGCTGCTTTGGTAACTCCATTGTTTTCCCCTCTTTGCCCCAACATTCTTCCCCAGAGCCCTTCCCCTTCCCCTCCCCGACCCCCAACCACGACAAGCCGCCGAATCTAGTCCTCCGCCGCATCGGTGGACCTCACACCCCGCCGGATCTACCTTCCGCACCTTGGAACCCCCAACTGCCAACTCACCACTTCACCGGAGCCGCTTCAGCGACTAGCTTGTCCACCACTCCAGATCTCCTTGACCGCCATCATGGTCCACCGCACCGGATCTGCTTAACCGGTGCCCTCGTCCACCACAGCGTAGGCCCTTCACTGACTCCCTCGTCTGCCCCTTCGCTGCCCTTCATACAAGCCCTCGTCCGCCGCAACAGATCCGCCTCACTGAAAAGCACTGTACAACACGCCCGCCGAAGCCTACGTCCACTGCACCGGTCCCGCTCCACGGACGCCATATTCAACTCCACCGGCCCTGCTTTACCGATGCCGCAGCCTCATCAGGTTATTTCGATTTGTACTCCTTCAATTTTTCTATTTATCATGGAACTGTTCACTTACCACAGATGAGCTTTCTTGTATGTCGACAGGCGCCGCAACCGTAGCACCGGAGCCGCTTCAGCGACGGCGACAACCGGCCCAAACTCAACCGCAACACGAGCACCATCGACGATCCTTAGCTATCAAGTATGACAACGATAACCATATGCCGCCGAGAATCAGGTACTATTATCCAACGGCCGGCGCCTATGTTCACTTTCCAAGGATAAGCACCGCACCTTTGAATTTCTTCAGGGCATCATTCAGTTTTTCA
Organism: Triticum aestivum; assembly: GCF_018294505.1. NCBI lineage: Eukaryota > Viridiplantae > Streptophyta > Magnoliopsida > Poales > Poaceae > Triticum > Triticum aestivum. The sequence continues at coordinate 309,929,905 of NC_057809.1, forward strand.
TGAGACGCGTTATTCTGCTTGCACCTGTAGGGCCATACTTCTGGCAGTGAACATGTTACATGTGCTAAATTACACACCATTGCACATATAGTTAATATGCTTTAGTTTTGTTCTGATGCCTGATAACCCACAAGTATAGGGGATCGCAACAGCTTTCGAGGGTAGAGTATTCAACCCAAATTTATTGATTCGACACAAGGGGAGCCAAAGAATATTCTCAAGTATTAGCAGCTGAGTTGTCAATTCAACCACACCTGGAAACTTAGTATCTGCAGCAAAGTGTTTAGTAGCAAAGTAATATGATAGTGGTGGTAGCGGCAACAAAAGTAAAGACAACAAAAGTAATGTTTTTGGTATTTTGTGGTGATTGTAATAGTAGCAGCGGAAAAGTAAATAAGCGTAAACCAGTATATGGAAAACTCGTAGGCACCGGATCAGTGATGGATAATTATGCGGGATGCGGTTCATCATGTAACAGTCATAACATAGGGTGACACAGAACTAGCTCCAATTCATCAATGTAATGTAGGCATGTATTCCATATATAGTCATACGTGCTTATGGAAAAGAACTTGCATGACATCTTTTGTCCTACCCTCCCGTGGCAGCGGGGTCCTATTGGCAACTAAGGGATATTAAGGCCTCCTTTTAATAGGGAACCAGAACAAAGCATTAGCACATAGTGAATACATGAACTCCTCAAACTATGGTCATCACCGGGAGTGGTCCTGATTATTGTCACTTCGGGGTTGCCGGATCATAACACATAGTAGGTGACTATAGACTTGCAAGATAGGATCTAGAACTCACATATATTGATGAAAACATAATAGGTTCAGATCTGAAATCATGGCACTCGGGCCCTAGTGACAAGCATTAAGCATAGCAAAGTCATAGCAACATCAATCTCAGAACATAATGGATACTAGGGATCAAACCCTAACAAAACTAACTCGATTACATGATAAATCTCAACCAACCCATCACCGTCCAGCAAGCCTACGATGCAATTACTCACGCAAGGCGATGAGCATCATGAAATTGGTGATGGAGGATGGTTGATGATGATGACGGCAACGAATCCCCCTCTCCGGAGCCCCGAACGGACTCCAGATCAGCCCTCCCGAGAGATTTTAGGCCCTGGCGGCGGCCCCGTATCGTAAAACGTGATGATTTCTTCTCCCTGATTTTTTTTCTCATCAAAACTCAATATATGGAGGTGGAGTTGGAGTCGAAGACGCAACAGGGGGTCCACGAGGTAGGGGGCGCACCCTAGGGGGGCGTGCCCCCCACCCTCGTGAGAAGGGCGTCATCTTTGGCGAGGATTTTTTATTTTTTTCTAAGATGTTCCGTGGAGTTTCAGGTCATTCCGAGAATATTTGTTTTCTGCACAAAAAACAACATCATGGTAATTCTGCTGAAAACAGCGTCAGTCCGGGTTAGTTCCATTCAAATCATACATGTTAGAGTCCAAAACAAGGGCAAAAGTGTTTGGAAAAGTAGATACGACGGAGACGTATCAATGCCACCTGTTGGTTCCATCAGACTGCTTAATGTTCTCTATGCTTAATTACACATCAGCAAACTAGCATGTGGTTCCACTGCTTTTTGTTCGTTTTACCCTACATTTTCTGATGCTAGCTATTACATCACTACTCTGAGCCTCTGTTCATTACTTGTTTGTGTGTTCTTGATCTTCCCAAGTTGCATGACTAATTTGATGCTTCTATTAATTATGGAGTTGCCAACCCCATCAAGCAAAATATTTGTTCTTTTGGGGCTGGCACCTCGAACAAGCATAAAAAGAGAGGGAAGCAGATATATTGTCGTGTATGCACACACCCTTCTTTCATTAGTTTAGATGAACCATTGATGATCAATTCGGACCAGTGCATGCGATTAAAATTAATTTTGCCTAAATAGATGGTGCAGAATAAACTACAACAACTACATTTGCAACCACGGGATGCTGACGATATCTTCAAAGAACATTGCAACAACAGCTAGGCTTCACAGCAACATATGGTAAGCCAGTGTGTTTTCGTACATGTGAAATGTAATGCGAGTGGGATGCTTTCTTGCCTTGTGCCCTCAACGTGTAATCCTACCGAATTACAAATAGTTCAGTTGTCTGCTTTGTTGTATTGCTTGATTCAAATGCTTAATTGTTGTTACGCGATACCTGAGTTGGCCAATATGTTAGCAGTGCCTGCTGTACTATCGTAAAGAAATGCATGCCTATTTCATTTGAGTCCTTAACTTTTCCTCTCAACTTCATCACAAGACTGTCTTCATAGTTTATATGAGGCCACACTGTTAAGTGCTTTCTCAGATTATTTCAACTGCTTAGATGCCTTAGCAACTTAAATATAGCGGTTGTACACTCCCTTTCAACTAGGGATGTCAACTGGGTCCCGTTTAATCCCGATTAAAGTCCACTAGTGGTATGATAGTTCAAAAGAGTTTTTATTTCTTGAGGAAAATGAACTAGGGAGGTAGCAAAAACTAACTAGATGGGACTGGCGGATGTTGTTTATTTTCCACTTATCCCTAGTTTCATCTTACCATTTTAATTTCTTTTCGGCTGATGCTGCTTCGAACCATTTAAATATTGTTTTCCATGCTCGGCAATAATTCGTCTATTGTTTACCATGTAAGCTTACTGCCTGGATCATACGATAACTATCTCTTACTGATGTCCAGCGGAAACCTTTCAGGATGCCGTTCACACTAGGACACAATGTACAACCCCAAAATCTATTTGTGGAAGCAGTGCGCCATCCATGTTACTAGATGGTAGCAGTTCAGAGGCAACACTGCCGGAGAGCAGTTTAAGCACAAATATTATAGTGCTTAAGGCTCTACTAGAGGCAGAAAGAGATGGTGTGGCTGCCATGAATGAGGTAATCTTTATCTTGAGGCTGGAAATTACGGAATTAGCGGCATGCATTATGCAAGCAATCCAAGAAATGGAGGAAGTAAGAATGTTGCATTTGAAGACGGAGGAGGTCCTACTGTTTCTGCTATCTGAAGCCCAAGGTAATCCCGGTTCTTCTTTAGATACCAGTTGAAATTGTCATTAGATTATTGTACTTGCATGTTGTGTCATGTCTCTGAATGGATTATGTTGCAAGACCCCCTATGTTGTCCATGTGTTGTAATGATCCGAATTTTTTAGGCGAGGTAATCCTCAGTACTTGTCTGATTGACATAAGGTGAACTGTTTTTCATGTGAGCATATTGTATTGGATGAAATAACTATTTGACTCAGAGTGTATCCAACCTACTGAATTCTAAGATCACGACATTTCTAAATCATAATCATATATAAAGGTGGAATAAATCTTTGTTGTGGTTTTGAAGAAATAAATAACAAAACGTATAATTATCTGTGGATATTCGTAGTCGAATACAAATTGGATTTGAATTTAGTTTGCCAGGTCCCAGGGCAAACATGAATGCTAATTCTCCCAAGTTTTGGACGAAGCGGCTAAACACCCACTATAATTTGTGGGCTTCCCGAAGCAAGTGTTTGCGAGATAGAAATTACTGTCTACCCCTGACACTTGACATCCTTATCGACCGGATTTACACTGCTGTCGATAGGGGTAGACTAGTAACTTCAATCAGACGTGACACGACGGCCTCTGAGCCCATTCAGACACGGTGGGCGCCAAATGTGGGAGGTAAAACACATTTGATTCAAGCTCGTCCGAAAGACATGTGTCTCTTCCTTCATTTCCCCATTCATACACGGTGGGCGGCAAAAAAAACTCTCCTCATCCAAAATCAATGTAGGCTAATATTTTAAATAGGGGCAGATGTGTAACTTCCATCAGACGTGAAACAACCGCCCTACCTATCAGCCCTGTTCATACACCGTGGGCGCCAACCGTGGGCGACAAAACACCCTCTCCTTGCCCGAAATAGTTACCGGCAAATATTTGGGAGATGCGAGATTACCGTCCTATCCCCAACCGATGCGATGTTCGAAATTTTAAATGGGGGATAAGTTCGTAAATTTCCCCATTTCAGAGAAGCGCGTCCCAAAGTTTGAGATCCCCCCTCCCCTCCATTTCCCCATTCATACACCGTCGGCGACATGACAACCTCTGCACTGCGGCCAGCCTCCTCCGTCCGCCACCACATCCTCCACCATGCCGGAGCCGCTACCCCTACCCCGTCGTCCACTTCAAGAGATGGACGTCTCTCATCCACGGTGCTGGACCAGGATCCTTTCATCGCCTCCTCTCGCTTCATCGGCACCGTCGTCCACCTTGTTGTTGCCGCTCATACGACTGCCTCGTCCACGGCAACAGGATATATCCCCCGACCCAGCCATCTGCCATCTAAAGTCTTCTTCCCTGCCGCCAACAACCATCGCACCCGCAGCACCCTCAACGTATTAGCATAGGCCTACACGGCGTCGCAAGAGAGGCGGTACTCTTCCATATGTTCTTAAGTTATTGATCTCACCCGGAAAATAGATCGTAATTTGTTTACTGTACTTTTCTTGTCTGTACCAAATCGTAGTGGCTAGTTGAAAGCAAACATTGGTTGCGAAGTAGCTTTGTCCGGTTTGCACCTTCAGATCCATCACGGAACGGGCACTATACTCGTAAAGCTTATGGTTTCCCCCCTTTATATTCACTACAATCATCGTAGGTGCTTCGTGTCGTGCTAGCACTGCTCCTCAAGACCTCAACCCAAAGCTTACGTGTTGAAATACGAATCTGATATGATGCTCATATCACTAAAACAGAGAACGTTTAATTGGTCACCTAATGTTCCTATATTCGTTTCGAGAAGCATGTGCGCCACCCACTCGTCCAGCTAGTTCCACTTTCCTAATTTTTCTCTTGATGCTTAGGGTTTCCCCCTTTTATCTACTCTACTATGATCTGCTTAGGTGCTTTCTGTCGTACTAGCATTACTCCACCCTTCAAGCTAAACAACACAACACTCAGAATTCGAAAGCTTAGTTGTTCAAATATGATTGTGATATGATACTGATATTAGTTAACCGACACACTTAATTGGTTAGCTAAACGTCCCACTTGAGTTTCCAAATGCATGTCGCTACATATAGAGAGACAGCATAATTGCATTTCTTTGTCACTTGTTGACCGTACTTTCTTGTCCATACCAAATCTTAGTTGTTATTTCAAAGCAAACATCGGTTGCTAACTACCCTTTGCGCAGTTTGCAGCTTCAGATCTGCCATCCCACTGCCACGGTCAACACTGTACTCATCATGCTTATGTTTTCCCCATTTTATGATGACCACAATCAGCCTACGTGGTTCGTGTCGTAATAGCACTGCTCCACCCATCGAGCTAAACAAGCTTAGTTGTACAAATTCATATCTGATATTATTGCTGATATTAGTAAAATTGAGAGATGTTTAATTGGTTAGCTAAATGTTCCTACTTTAGTTTAGAAATGCATGTGAGCCACATATGGAGAGACCGGAAAGAATAGTATTTCTCTGTGCGCTCTGGTTCATCATGGGTGGCCAACCGACATTGTACTGAAAGACTTGTAATATCTTCAATCTGCTTGCTCTTCTGCTCTTCTTTAAGATGATACTCTTCTCTTGCGGTCGACTAGTCAGGTCGAGTTGTTCTCCCTTAATATATTTTGAATCTGTCAGGTCAGGTTGACTTGTTCTTCTTTACTATATGTTGAAGCTATCATCTGCGAAGTGTCATCACTTCTGGAGCTCTCATATTTTGAGAAGTAGGCCACATTATATTAATGCACACAACAAATTACAGCGTGCATGGCATCTTTTAAAAGAATTGCAGAGATAGCACAAAGGGGTTTACAGGGAGGCAGTATTGGATTAGAATCACTTCTGCATTACAAAGAAAATCTCACTTGTTTTATGTTTTCATGCATGTCAGATATTGAACATTATCAAAATGAATATGAGAATGGGTGCACGAGAGGAATATTGCGGAACGATCCACTGGCTAACAAACTTGGCATGGTAGAGGATGGCCTATCTTATTCACCCATCAAGGTGCTTGCTCTAACTTTGCAAAGTTGTATTGGTCACACATATTTTGCATCTGACCTCTTGCATTACTTCTACTTTGTTACACCATCTGCTTAGTTTAAGCATCATATATGAGTATATGCCATACCTATCCATTTTCTGTACCTACTCCATGTGTCGTCACACTATGTTTTTCCAGTCAAATGTTGTTCTTTCGTAATAGATGTCCAAAAGGAAGATGGTGAGTGCAGATCCTCAAGGAGTACAAACTAGGTATTTGGAAAAGTTAGTGATACCTGTTAAATCAGATAGATCAACAACCACAGAAAACACAGGCCCAACTATACCACACTTTACCCCTACTCCAGTGGCCAAACCCCTATTAGAACTGCTGGGAGCCCAGCATCAGGTACTGTCTATGATATCAATTCAAAATTTGAACTCCAAAATTTCTGCTTGTGCCTTACCTTCTCTCTTGTATGAAAACTAATTTTAGATGAATCTCCTTGCTCAAAGGATCATACGATCTCAAAACAATAATGGGCTCTATATTGCTCTTGTCAGTACCTCTCTCCCTTTTGCCTTGTAACGCTGTACTTAATTAATTGCTATTTGATTATGTATCATCAGTCTGCACTTGAGCTTCATTATCCTCTGTTTCTTCCAATATTATTTGATCTATATTTACTCTTTGCAAAATGTAGAATAATGGCAACGCTTATAAAGAATTTTCTTTGGGGAATTTATTGAATTATCCTTCCATCAACATGGAGAAGGGCTTTGTCCAGCTCGTGTTAACATGTAATGTAAGTTCATCCTTCTCAAGCCTTCAAACTTTGTTCTAGTATAGATTTGGATAGGCATCATTTCCTCCACTGTTGTTTGCTTTGTTGTTTACATCAGATTGGATGTTTGCAACAACTACCAGTTTCAAATTATAGTTGTAAAAACATGTTCCTTATGCAGAACAGATCCATTTATTTGCTTATATAATTGTGAAACCTGTTACGTGTCTCCTTGTTTCTCTTTCCGACTCGTATCTCTTACGCCAGGCAGAACTTTAGGGAAGATAGTGAGCCAAACCATCTTCAGGACAGCGAGATGACCCCAAGGTCCTGTCTTGATGAAGACAGTGAGTTGAAGCTACTCACCAGCAGGTGTGAGACAACCTCTGTGTAGTCGCTGCCTCAATCAGTTCGACTTCTTTAGTCTCAACTGAAAGCGGAAAGGCTTGCTTCAGCTCAGCTCTGACTTGAAGTCAAAGATGCAATGAAGATGTCAGAGGACTGCTGTGCGCACCATCATGCCTTAAATCTAGTGTTGATGCATCTATGTTGACACAACTGAGGTCTACTCAGCTTCTTCATCTGTTTGGGGGGCCCGACCTGGCCAGGCCTAGTGCCTTCTGAAGTGCTCTTAGTTTTGTATATTCTTTTGTCGGCGCATTTATTTGCACTGGTGGCAAACTTTGATGCCCAGTGGATGTAATATGTGTGATAGCCGTGACAGCCTAGCGTAAGTTGCTTGCTTATTTATTTCCTTGTTATCTTGTTTATTTGTTTGCTTGTAGTCATTGAAGTTCTTTTTCCGTAGTTTGCTAGTGGCTGCAATAACCTATTTTTTTAAACTAGGCCTCAATAACCATGGGCTAATATTTACTGTAGTGACACTGGGCCTCCTACGGGCCGTAGAAATAGTGGGCCTTCTACGGGCCGTAGAAACAATGGGCCTTCTACGGGCCGTAGAAACAATGGGCCTTCTACGAGCCGTATCATCAATGGACCTTATATGGGCAGTATGATCGATTGGCCAAACATGGGCCAATAACAGGCCGCATTATGGCCGTAAACGGGCTAGAGTTGGAATCGTCCGTTCATGGGCCGACCATAATGGACCATCATTAATAGGCCATATTTGATGAGGCTATGAAAATGGCCCAACGTATTAACGGACCACAAACGGGCCGACTGTAACCACGGGCTGAATTTGGCCCACAAGAAGAAAATCATAGTAACGGGCCATAAGTAAACGAATGCTGGAAATGAGCCCAAGAATAAATGGGCTCTGAGAAGGCCGAAAGATAACATGGGCTGGAAACAGGCCAATGGAATAATGGGCCATTAATGGGTATAAAGTGATACACTGTTCATCACGGGCCAGTTTCACCACTGGCCGTTAATGGGTGTAAAGTGATACACTGTTCGTTACGGGCCAGTTTCACCACGGGCCGTTAATAGGCCAAGAGTTACATAGGGCCTCATATGGGCCGAAAGATGTCATGGGCCATACATGGGCCATAAGTGAAAACGGGCTGGAATCATATTGGGTGCCCAGATGACGCTACTAGGCCTAATTCGGATAGGGCGTAATGGGCCTTGGGTTAGCGGGCTGTAAATGGGCTATATGCGAACATGCCATTAACATGCTTTACATGGGCCGGCCCGCCACCTTTTGACCAAGTCAAACGGGCCGGCCTTTTCACAGGAATGGTCCTCTGTTGGGCCGTGCCACATGTCGACGTATCATAGGCGCCTTCTGTCCAATGAGTGGATGACATTGGTCCCAACAATGAGCCGACACGTGTTTCCTCTAGCCAATGATGATTTTACACGTGGAAAATCCCTAGTGGTCGGGGCTGTTACCGGGTTATCGGATCCAAAACCCGACCCGATAGCTTAACGGCGTTCCGTTATGGTGGATGCCACGTGTCGGTCACCCTTGACGAAAGCACTTCTGTGATGTGAGATTTATCATCATGGAAGTGGACACTTCCGTGATGATAATTTTGGTAATGTCATGGAACACTTCTACGACAACACATGTATGACTGTATTGATTCTATCATAAAATCGTCATGGATGTACATGCATGACAGAAAATGCGACCTATTGTGACAAACACGTATCATCACGGAAGTGTATTTTTTATAGTGTTACTAGGGACACGGTATTTGTTTATGTATTCACACATGTATTTAAGTTTCCGATCAATACAATTCTAGCATGAATAATAAACCTTTATCATGAATAAGGAAATATGAAATAACAACTTTTTTATTGCCTCTAGGGCATATTTCCTTCAAAACTATCATGCTACAATCCCTTACATTGCTCCATTATTTTGCAGGGAACAGTTATCACTCGATCAAAATCAGATTCGTCGTGTTTCGCACTCCTCCCTCGTAAGTGTGGACACGCATGCTTACAAAAAACTGGAACAAGTGGAGATGCTCTACCATGCTGTCCATGTCCTTGTCAATCCGCAGGAGGCGTGGTGAGCAATCTTCAATTCATCACCTTGTTTCAGAAAATCTACAAGTCGTCATGTCAGGAAACAAAAATCTTCAAGTCATCAAGTCAAGTTAACAAGATCTTCAAGTCATCGGACGAGGGAACCATCATGACTTTGTTGAATCTGCTTCTTCAAGAAAACTTACCGCACCAGCAATACTACTACCACAAGCGAAGACTGGATCACACTTTAGCACGTCATATCACTCAAACCCACTAGGCCCAACTAGCCCACCTAACGCGCGGGAAAGCCCCGCCCTCATCATTTTGTACTGGATTTCTATCGATCGATCGCACGAAAAAGCGAAAGAAAAGAGTAGAAAATGTTACACTTTGCAAGTTCAAAAGGAAAAGGCGGCACACTTAAAGCACACCTGTCGCGTTCGGTTCACACCCCCGATAGGGTACTTGCGTTGTCTTGCATTTTCATTGACATGTGAGACTACAATTGAATAGACCGATGATAGTCGAAATATAATCGCCGCCGACCATCAGCTGAGAAGAGAGAGACGGGGTGGGAGAAGAGATCGGCCGGCCGCCACGCGCGGGCTCCAAGAAATATGGTGATAATGTGAGGTGGGCCATGCGGGAGTCCGTACCGCTCCCAAGCCCGCTTCTAACCGCCCTGGTCCACCAAAAAAACCCTCTCCCTAGTGTAGTGTTTCTGTGTCATGCGAGTGGTGCTCCACGCGACAGTACATGCACATGGTATTAACTGTTTGTTAAAATATTTCCAATATGTAACCGTTTACATTCAGTTTGTATGAAATCCGGTTGAGTTTGCATGAATTTCAGCCGTGTTTGCGCGAATTACGTACAGTTGGTTTGAGTTGTTTCGAAACTGTATGCTGCTAGTGTTGGATGGCTGCCTCCCGCATCCGTGTCTGCGGACAGATGCGAGAGGTTTTTTGCCGGTTGCCATTAAGTTTTATATGAATATTGAACTTGGAATGCATCGCGTCTATACATTAATGTATAATTGTGGACTATTGTTTGATCGATCGCTAGGCCAAGTAGTACTACTATTAACTACTCCCTAGGTCCATGAAAAACTGTACATCTAGCATTAGAAATTTTTCCAACAAAGAGTGTAAATCTGCACTTCCAATGCACTTAGCCTTTAATCTAATTAGTATTGATTGACTAATGCAACAACTTGTGCTCTAGCTATTGGCTGCATGTCTATCCTTAATTATAACATGCAACAACCTTCATTTAATCTTCTTCTCTCAATGGTCGCATGCACACATAAGTTTGCTACTTTTGGGCATTAATTATGCCATGGAGTTCTGGTTCCTCTTGGTCAATGTGTAAATCTCTATATGTACAATATTTCATGGACGGAGGGAGTTGCGCATAGGGCAAGTTCACCGGGCTGCCGTGTTTCACACTCCTCCATCGTAAGTGTGGAGAGAATAGCTTTCATCAGAAATAAACAATGAATAGTATAAAAGAGCTCGGTTTCCATGCTCATTCTCGATATCGGAAATAATACTTTCTTTCGCCGACATGTGGGACGTCGACCATGCTAGTCCACTTGCCATGCACCAAAACTAGAGTGCATGTAACATCCCAAATTTTCAATTTGGAATGTTATACATTAGATCATCATTGCATATCATGTTTTATTGCATTTTGGTTGATCCTAGAAATTTCACACAACTCGAGGACCTACGAAGAGAGTTGGGGATTTCGTTATTTTCATATTTGAGTTTTTCCCGAATTATGAAAAGAGGATCGTTTGATTTTAATTATTTTTCTCTGAAATATTTCTTTTATTAAAATTAAAAGAGAGGGGATAAAATGACTTCCTCAAAATAAAGAAATATCAGAGATTTAATATTAAAATCAAATAAGGTTTTTATTCGGAGTTTTGTCGCTATTTTATCTGAATTAGGAAAAATATGCGGTTTTCAAATATGCGTTTTAGGCACAAATAAATGTTCACCTTGTCCGGCTTATTTTTAAAGGACGGGGAAAATTTATTTGGGTATTTTTGGAGTCAGCTTAGTATTTCTTTTCTTTTTTTCTGCACATCGAAATTATTTAAAAAAAAGTCAACTGACTTAGGGCCGTACTCGGCCAGGTCTCCTCGGGCCGGCCCCCTTTAAATCCCAAGACCCCCGAGCCCCCAAGCCCACCCGAAACCCTAGCCCCGCCGCCTCCCGATCCGCCGCCGCCCCGCCGCCTCGCCGCCCGCCCCGCCGCACCGCCCCGCCGCCTCGCCGCTGTCGCGCTGCCGCACCGGAACCCGCCGCCGCCGCAGGACCCCGCCGGAGTTCGAGGTAGCCGCCGTTTTTTTAAAAAACCGATCGGTTTTATTTCCTAAACCCTACATCCGTTTTTTTAGATGTGGTTCGGTTTATTTTTTCGGTTTAGTTATTTAGCGAACGCCTGTTTTTACGTTCGGTTTTATGAACGGGTTTCACCGTTTAGCCGCAGACAGCGAACGTTTGTTCGTTAGCCTGTTCGTCAGTTTTTATTTTTCTCGGATTTTTCCGCGATTATTTTCGATTGCGATTCCTGATCCGGTTTTCATTCTAGTATAACTTTTCGCTCGTTTATCGGAATCGGGTGATTTAAGCGCTTAGAGTTTCGTCTCGAAACCCTCTTTCCGTTTAACCAACTTAGACAAGTTTTTCCTACTGTAAAATTTGACCTAGGTCCAGATTAGTAAATGAAGCTTGTTTCTCTCGCCGTTTGAGTTTTGTTGCTTCGTTTGATTTGATTCTTTTTGCAAACCGGAGTTCTTAAGTTGAACTTTATGGTTAGATCTCTTATTTGAGTTTTACCCATGGTTTTGCTTGATTGCTTATTGTATGCTTGTTTGATTGCGATAGAGTACCCGGAGTGCGAAGCGTGCTACATCGAGTCTCTAGGTTTCGCGGATCATCAGCAAGGCAAGTAACACTTTGATCATACCTCTTACTACCCAGTTTTGTTGCATTAGATGAACCCTCAAACAATGCATGGTTAGGATCTGAATTAAATTGTGGGGTTTGGGAAGTAGATGAGGTAGAACCTATTCACATATTTATTATCAAACCCTGGGAGTTACTTCTACGTTGCTTATATTGCTATGCTATGCTAGTAGACCTGGATTGGGTTCGAGTGTATTCATGACAGCTGTGAGATATTAATTAGTGATTCAACTTAAGGTGGCAACTTTAATACACATCTGGGTGGATTGAGGCACCTGGGGTATCCAGTGATTGCCTGTATTTTTGGAAATCCCGGGGTACCGTGTGATTTTCCTATGGACCGCCACCCAGGCTCAAAGAGATCATAATATTATTCATACCGGAGACTTCCATGTGCAGCCACATGCCACTATGGGCTCTGGCATAGTTGAGTAAGTTGTGGGAAACCTTTCCATGATGGGCTAGCAGATGTAGGGGATTGTAGGTGTACTGACCTATCTATCGGTTAAGGGGACTTCTTAGGAAAGTCTGTGTCTCGGTCATCCATTTCTCAAATATAATGTAGTGCGAGAACACCAACGGAGGAGATCGAGTCTTGTGGGGAAAAGTGCACAAACCTCTGCAGAGTGTATAAACTAATCATGGTTAGCCGTGTCCCCGGTTATGGACATATTGAGTATCTAGTTCTTGGATTATCATGTGGATCTCAGCACTCTTAATATAATTTGATTTGGTTTAATGATGAATACTTTTAGTTGGGATTGAGTTGGGTGAACCTTCTCAATGTTTAACAACTACCATGATAGTTAAATAAAATTTATTCCTTTGTAGTAGGGAAAATGGCTTTACGCAAAAACATATCAACCATACAGCCTCCACCAGCCATATATGCATATAGTGATAGCTTTAATTCTGTTCATTACTCTCTTGTGTTACTTTGCCAGCATATTCTATGTGTTGATCCATTTTCGGGCTGCAACGTATCATGTTGCAAACTTTTCAGACGATGAGTAAGGAGCCTTAGGTCGTGGTCTTTCACTCAGTGATGCTGTTGGAGTTGATGGACTCACTTTCTCTTCCAAGCCTTCCGCTGTTATCGTATTAGATGGCCTTAAGCCATATTTATTGTAATAAGTTCTTTTTTGAGACATTCGATGTAATAAGTGTGTGATTGCCACTCTGTTATAAATCCTTCAAGTATTGTGTGTGTCAGCATTACCGATCCAGGGATGACACTTATACATAGAGATCAGACTGTTTGAGGTTTGGTCGCTACAAAGATGGTATCAGAGCATACGCTGACTGTAGGACACGACCACTAAGCTAAAGCCCTAGATCACTATTCTCTTCTCATTTCTAACTCCTCTCCTTTTTCTACTCTTCAGGATGGCGGACGCAAGGAACAAGTTTGCACAACCAGATGAAGACACCCCTTTTGGAAGACACTTGAAGGAAGTCACTAGGTACATGAACATTGGAATACCAAGCTTCATCGGGACTTACAATGCCACTTTACCAGAAGAGGAGCGCTGGATGATTCAAGTTCAAGTTCCAGGAAGGACATTCTCGCCAGTCACTGAGCCGATAGAGTTTTCTTTCGATGCACCAACCTAGAGTCTAGGAAAGAGTATGGCAGCCCACATCACCATGGGACGCATTGGAGAAGTTTACCACAAGGATCTCAAGGATACTATCTACCAGATTTGTGGGCGCCGAGATGAGCAACGGGAGATGATCAGCACCAGGAAGGATAGATCCATTGCAGCTTTCATCCAGGAGTTAAACCAGTATATTTGCCGCCAGGAGAACTAGATGTGCGCATGAATGATAGATCTGAAGAAGGCGATGACCAGGATCACGGAGCTTGAAGAAGAACTCAAGGCTACTCGTGAAGATTATGAGGAGGAAATCATTATACTAGTGGAGAGGAATGAAGATCTGGAAAGGAAGCTAGGAGTATTCATGGGAGACCCCGCACTAGGAGGAGAAGACGAAGAACCCAAGGAGATTCGTCCGGAGGACTACATCATCATCGACGGCACCGACTCGGACCCTGGCGATAGCGATGATGACTATGTTGATGAAGCTGGAGCAGATGTCATGGAGTCTTCGACTGATCAATATTTCTAGTTGACCACCAAAACAGTAGTAGTAGTCTACCATGTAAATAGTATAGTCCAAGGACTTTGTAACGACAGATCTAGATTGATTGTATGCCCTTGCTTGATTGATTGAGTGATATGATTGTGTTTGTCTCATGTGCATATGGGTAGTGTTTTCTCACTAGACCTCATTCTATTCTATTCAATTCTCTCTAAACCCTCATATGCCTCCGAGACGTGACCCCGGATTTACCTTTCCACTGGAGCTCACTCAGTTCTTCCAGCAGTAGAATACCCTGATGCAGTTGTTAGTTCAGAACCAAGGCAACAGCAACAACAACAACAACAAAAACAACAACAACAACAACAACAACAACCCACCACCACCACCAGCAGTTGACAACTTAGCCCATTTTTTGAGGTTGCAGCCACCGGTGTTTTCCAGTAGCACCGAGCCGATAGTTGCAGATGATTGGCTCTGCAGGATTGGAAGGGAGTTAACCACTGCAGGATGCATAGATGCTGAGAAGGTGCATTTTGCCGCACATCAATTGGATGGACCAGCAGCCTCATGGTGGGAAAATTACACTGTCACTTATCCTATAGCCACTATCACAGACCAGTTCCAGCAGGCTTTCCGTACTGCCCATGTATCAGCAGGAGCTATGGCCATGAAGAAGCGTGAGTTTCGCAACTTACGCGAAGGAGGACGCACTGTTGGCCAGTATGTGGATGAGTTTAGTAAGTTAGCACGTTATGCCCCATATGACGTTGCTATGGATGCAGCTAAGAAGAAGAAATTTCTGGAAGGACTGAATGATGAGCTGAGCATGCAGTTGATGGTAGCAAATTTCAATAACTACCAGGAGTTGGTGGATAGAGCTCTCATGCTTGAAGGGAAGCAGCAGCAGATTGACAGCCGCAAGAGGAAGTATGCACAAGGGAAGTATAATTCTGGAGCCCAGCACAGATCCCGTTTCACCCCGAATTCGGGAGGACTTGTTCATAACCATGGAGGCCACACTCATAATGGAGGAAGTTCGCACAATCATAGTGGCCCCAATAACGGCAATGGTAATGGAGGAAGTAGCAGACAGAACCGTTCCAACCCGGTAACACCCACCAAGAAGGATCTAAGCCACGTTGCTTGCTACAAGTGTCATAAGACTGGACATTACGCCAATGAATGTCGTAAAGCTAAGACTGGAAATGGCAATGGAAGCTCTGGGAAGAAGCCCAACCCTTTCAACAGGGGACAAGTGAACCAGGTTAATGTGGAGGAGATTGAAGCCCAGCCAGATGCAGTAATTGCTAAGTTTTTGGTTAAGTCATTTACTGCAATCGTTCTTTTTGATACTGGTGCATCTCATTCATACATATCAAGGGGATTTGTGGATAAGTATAACCTGCCCACTAGAGTACTTAAGACACCCATGTTAGTAACCTCACCAGGAGCAGAGTATATGGCAAGCCATGGATGTTTTTAGATGCCATTGGCCATAGGTAGGCATGTTTTCCCCCTGATCTGATAATTTTGGAATCGCAAGGTTTGGATGTGATTCTGGGTATGGACTGGCTATCGATGTATGGAGGAAACATCGATTGCGCCAGTAAGACAATTTTACTCACCACCCCAGAAGGAAGAAGGATCAAATATGTATCCCGGCATGTGCCGAATAGGACTCAAGTAAATTGCTTATCGGGAGTAGTACAGGAGGAAATACCAGTGGTGAAGGGATTTCTGGATGTATTTCCAGAAGAGTTGCTAGGCATGCCACCAGATAGGGACATAGAGTTTTTGATAGAGCTTTTGCCAGGCACTGGGCCAATATCTAAGAGACCGTACATGATGCCCGCATAGGATTTAGAGGAAATTAAGAAGCAGATTAAGGAGTTACTGGATAAGGGATATATCCGCCCAAGCTCGTCACCTTGGGGATCACCAGTACTTCTAGTGGAGAAGAAGGATTGATCGTTAAGGATGGTTGTTGATTATCGTGGATTAAATGAAGTAATGATCAAGAACAAGTACCCACTGCCGATGATCAATGATTTGTTTGATCATATGCAAGGAGCTAAGGTGTTTTCCAAGATCGATCTGCGATCAGGTTATCACCAGTTGAAGATTCGAGAGTAGGACATACCTAAGACAACTTTTACCACAAGGTATGGGCTATAGGAGTATACCGTTATGTCATTTGGCCTGACTAACGCACCTGCCTACTTTATGAACATGATGAACAAGGTGTTTATGGAGTTTTTGGATAAGTTTGTCATAGTGTTCATTGATGATATTCTGGTCTACTCGAAGAATGAAGAGGAACATAAGGAACATTTGCGTTTGGTACTTGGGAAGCTCAGGGAACATCAGTTATATGCCAAGTTCAGCAAGTGTGAGTTTTGGCTGAAGGAAGTTGGATTTCTTGGACATGTTATATCCGGAGAAGGAATAGCAGTAGACCCCAACAAAGTTGTAACCGTGACAAATTGGGAAGCACCCATGACAGTTGGAGAGATCCGGAGTTTTCTTGGACTCACAGGATACTATCGGAGGTTCATTGAGAATTTCTAGAAGATTGCAAAGCCAATGATGGAGTTGTTAAAGAAGGACACCAAGTTCAATTGGACTGAGGAATATGAGGCCAGTTTTCAGGACTTGAAGAGACGCTTGGTTACATCGCCAGTGTTGATCCTTCTAGATCAACGCAAGGATTATGAAGTGTATTGCGATGCTTCTCGTCGAGGACTTGGAGCCGTACTTATGCAGGAGGGAAGTGTTATTTCATATGCCTCATGACAGCTTAAACCCCATGAGTTAAACTATGATACGCATGATTTGGAGTTAGCAGCCGTAGTACATGCGTTGAAGACATGGAGACATTTTCTCATCGGAAACCATTGTGAGTTATACACGGATCACAAGAGTTTGAAGTATATCTTCACACAGAAGGAGTTGAATCTCAGGCAGAGGAGATGGTTAGAACTCATCAAAGATTATGATATGAAATTGCATTATCATCCAGGAAAGGCTAACATAGTAGTCGATGAGTTGAGCCGCAAGAGTCATTTCAATACACTCATGACCGGAGAATTACCCAGGGAGTTAGCGGAAGACCTTCATGAGCTATGTTTGGACATAGTTCCGAGAGGTTATGTAGCTGCTTTGGAGATTCGGTCCACTTTGATGGATAAGATTAGAGAAGCGCAAAAGACAGACAAGGAGATTGCCGAGATAAAGAAAAGGATGAGCAAAGGAAAAGCCAAGGGATTTCGTGAGGATGAGCACGATACTTTATGGTTTGAGGACTGCGTATATGTACGAAATGATCAGGAGATCAGGAAGTTGATTCTGCAGGAGGCCCATGATTTGCCATATTCGATTCACGCTAGAAATACCAAGATGTATCTAGATTTGAAGGATAGTTTCTGGTGGACCGGTATGAAGAAGGATATTGCGGAGTATGTAGCAGTTTGTGATGTATGCCAGAGAGTGAAGGCAGAACATCAGAAGCCAGCAGGATTTCTACAGCCATTGCCTATACCCGAATGGAAGTGGGATAAACTAGGCATGGATTTTATCACGGGATTTCCCTGGACTCGTTCAGGCTATGACCCGATATGGGTTGTAGTCGATCGACTGACGAAAGTAGCTCATTTCATCCCAGTAAAGAAAACTTACACCAATGCTAAGTTGGCAAAGATCTATATGACCAGGATTGTATGTATGCATGGAGTTCCGAGGACCATTGTATCAGATAGAGGATCCTAGTTTACTTCAAAGTTTTGGAATCAGTTGCATGAAACTTTGGGAACCAGGCTAGAGTTTAGTACAGCTTTTCACCCGCAAACAGATGGACGGACTGAAAGAGTAAATCAGATTCTGGAGGACATGTTGAGAGCTTGTGCACTAGAATATGGATCTAGTTGGGACGATAATTTGCCTAATGCAGAGTTCTCTTATAACAACAGTTATCAAGCCAGTTTGAAGATGGCCCCTTTTGAAGCACTGTACGGAAGGAGGTGCAGAACACCGTTGTTATGGGACGAAGTTGGAGACCGACAGTTGTTTGGACCAGATTTGATTAAAGAGTCTCAAGAGGACGTTAAGCTGATTCTTGATAGACTCAAGGTAGCCTAATCTAGGCAGAAGAGTTATGCGGATTCGAAACGCAAGGAGACAAGCTACGAAGTTGGAGATAGAGTGTATCTTAGAGTATCACCACTCCGAGGAGTGAAGTGTTTTGGAGTAAGGGGAAGTTAGCACCACGTTTTGTGGGACCATACAGAGTTTTGGAACATATGGGAGAAGTTGCTTACAAGTTGGAATTACCCGAAGGATTTTCCGGAGTTCACGATGTGTTTCACGTTTCTCAGTTGAAGAAGTGCCACACGGAGATGGCTGAAATTCCGCTGAGAGATACAGTGCCGCTATAAGCGATACGGTTGGATAGTGATTTGACTTATGAGGAGAAACCAGTAAAGATACTCGAGTTTGCCAGCCGAGTTACGTGCAACAAGGTAATCAAGTTTTGCAAGGTTCACTGGAGTCACGCCGAGGATGAAGCCACTTAGGAACGAGAAGAAGACTTACGAAAGGATCACCCTCACCTATATTCTAGCCAACCCGAATGTCGAGGGCGAGATTCATCTTAAGGGGGGTAGGTTTGTAACATCCCAAATTTTCAATTTGGAATGTTATACATTAGATCATCATTCCATATCATGATTTATTGCATTTTGGTTGATCCTAGAAATTTCACGCAACTCGAGGACCTACGGAGAGAGTTGGGGATTTCGTTATTTTCATATTTGAGTTTTTCTCGAATTATGAAAAGAGGATCGTTTGATTTTAATTATTTTTCTCTGAAATATTTTTTTATTAAAAATAAAAGAGAGAGGATAAAATGACTTCCTCAAAATAAAGAAATATTAGAGATTTAATATTAAAATCAAATAAGGTTTTTACTCGGAGTTTTGTCGCTATTTTATTTGAATTAGGAAAAATATCCATTTTTCAAAATTACATTTTAGGCCCAAATAAATGTTCACCTTGTCCGGCTTATTTTTAAAGGACAGGGAAAATTTATTTCGGGATTTTTGGAGTTAGCTTAGTATTTCTTTTCTTTCTTTTTCTCCACGTCAAAATTATTTAAAAAAAAGTCAACTGACTTAGGGCCGTACTCGGCCAGGTTTCCTCGGGCCGGCCCCCTTTAACGTCCGAGGCCCCCGAGCCCCCCAGCCCACCCGAAACCCTAGCCCCGCCGCCTCCCGATCCGCCGCCGCCAGCGTGTCGCCGCCGCCCCGCCGCCTCGCCGCCGCGCCGCCGCACCACGCCGCCGCCTCGCTGCCGCCACACCACCGCGCCGCCGCCGCACCGGAACCCGCCGCCGCCGAACCCTGCCGGAGTTCGAGGTAGCTACAGGTTTTAGAAAACCGATCAGTTTTATTTCGTAAACCCTAGATCCGTTTTTTAGATCCGGTTCGGTTTATTTTTTCAGTTTAGTTATTTAGCGAACGCCCGTTTTTACGTTCGGTTTTACAAACATTTTCACCATTTAGCCGCAGACAACGAACGTTCGTTCGTTAGCCTGTTCGCCAGTTTTTCTTTTTCTCGGATTTTTCCGTGATTATTTTCGATCGCGATTCCTGATCCGATTTTTGTTCTAGTATAACTTTTCGCTCGTTTATCGGAATCAGGCAATTCAAGCGCCTAGAGTTTTGTCTCGAAACCCTCCTTCCATTTAACCAACTTAAACAAGTTTTTGCTACTGTAAAATTTGACCTAGGTCCATATTAGTAAATGAAGCTTGTTTCTCTCGCCGTTTGAGTTTTGTTGCTTCATTTGATTTGATTGTTTTTGCAAATCGGAGTTCTTAAGTTGAACTTTCTGGTTAGATCTCTTATTTGAGTTTTACCCATGATTTTGCTTGATTGCTTATTGTATGCTTCTTTGATTGCGATAGAGTACCCAGAGTGCGAAGCGTGCTACATCGAGTCTCTAGGTTTCCCATATCATCAGCAAGGCAAGTAACACTTTGATCATACCTCTTACTAGCTAGTTTTATTGCATTATATCAACCCTCAAACATTGCATGGTTAGGATCTGAATTAAATTTTGGGGTTTGGGAAGTAGATGAGGTAGAACCTATTCACCTATTTATTATTAAACCCTGGGAGGTACTTCTACGTTGCTTATATTTCTATGCTATGCTAGTAGATGTGGATTGGGTTTGAGTGTATTCATGATAGATGTGAGATGTTAATTAATGGTTCAAGTTAAGGTGGCAACTTTAATACACATCTAGGTGGATTGAGGCACCTGGGGTATCCAGTGATTGCCTGTATTTTTGGAAATCCCGGGATACCGTGTGATTTTCCTATGGACCTCCACCCAGGCTCAAAGAGATCACAAGATTATTCATACTGGAAACTTCCATGTGCAGCCACATGCCATTATCGGTCTGGCATAGTTGAGTAAGTTGTGGGAAACCTTTCCATGATGGGCTAGCAGATGTAGGGGATTGTAGGTGTACCAGCCTATCTATCGGTTAAGGGGACCTCTTCGGAAAGACTGTGTCTCGGTCATCCGTTTCTCAAACATCATGTAGTGCGAGAACACCAACGGAAGAGATCAAGTCTTGTGGGGAAAAGTGCACAAACCTCTGCAGAGTGTTTAAACTAATCATGGTTAGCCGTGTCCCCGGTTATGGACATCTTGAGTATCTAGTTCTTGGATTATCATGTGGATCTCATCACTCTTAATATAATTTGATTGGGTTTAATGATGAATACTTTTAATTGGGATTGAGTTGGGTGAACCTTCTCAATGTTTAACAACTACCATGATAGTTAAATAAAATTTATTCCTTTGCAGTAGGGAAAAATTGGCTTTACGCAAAAACATATCAACCATACAGCCTCCACCAGCCATATATGCATATAGTGATAGCTTTAGTTCTATTCATTACTCTCTTGTGTTACTTTGCCAGCATATTCTATGCGCTGACCCGTTTTCGGGCTGCAACATATCATGTTGCAGACTTTGCAGATGATGAGTAAGGAGCCATAGGTCATGGTCTTTCACTCAGTGACACCGTTGGAGTTGATGGACTCACTTTATCTTCCGAGCTTTCCGCTGTTATCGTTTTAGATGGCCTTAAGCCATATTTATTGTAACAAGTTCTCTTTTGAAACATTCAATGTAATAAGTGTGTGATTGCCACTCTATTATAAATCCTTCAAGTACTATGTGTGTCAGCATTTCTGATCCAGGGATGACACTTATACACAGAGATCAGACTGTTTGAGGTCTGGTCGCTATAGTGCATCACACAATACTGCAGGGGAGACTCTCCCCAGCCATAGAGCCGTAGTAATAAACGACAATGAGCCATCAAATCACAGGCCCAACATTTCCCACTGTAACTTGCTCGGACGAAGGTACCATCATGATTTTGTTGAATCATCTTCATCAAGAAAACTTACTGTACTAGCAATACTGCTACCACACGCGAAGACTGGATGCCACCGTAGCACGTCATATCACTCAAACCCACTAGGCAAAATTAGCCCGCCTAACGCCAATGTTCTAGGATTTATACATCTCTGTACTGCTATAATTTGTTGACAACTAGAAAGAAATGGAGGGCCTTTCTCTCTCTAGATCTCTATCCATCCCACAAACCCTCTCTAGCACACATACACACTCTTTGTAGCCACTCCAAAAGTACGACATAACTACACATTCACGCTTCCAGCAAAAAAATACACATTCACACATGTTACAAGTACATGCCAATTTTATTCTGAATGCTGGCTATTAATGTGAATGTATCCATGAACCAACTCTTTGAGTTTGATGTGAATTAATGTATAGTTGTGCCCAATTGTCTGATCGATCGCCAAGCCTATAAGTTTAGGAACTTGGGCTATAGGCCGATCGACGACCAGACCTATAAGCGTACCATGAGCTCATAGCCCCAACGTTTCTCTTCGGCGAGTGTTTGCAAGTACTATATCTCGCACAGTAGCTAGCCTACTAACACAACGCGAAATCAGTCGAGGTTTGATAGCAAGAATCATGAAACAAGCCCTTCTTATATGATAAACAGTTCAAACTTACATCTAAGCATGCCATATATTACATCAAAAGCTGGTGAGGATACATATGTTTCCTTAACTCGGAGAGGGTTCGCATGATTCACTATCAAACAAAAGTAGCAAGTACCGGCCACACAAGACAGTGCACTATCCCTAAGATGGTTTGATAACACGCATCATTCTGGTAATTAAACACATTACAAACTACGTTGAAAGATTGGTGTGACCAACTCTTTCTTGTCATCGATCTCTTGGGAAATGTCCACAGGACGGACATCGGCATGGGAAATGATCTGTGGGGCAATGTCCACAGGATGGACAACATCACGGGAATCATTCTCTGGGGCGATGTCCATAGGACGGACAACGACATGGGAATCGATCTCTGGGGTGATGTCCATAGGACGGACCGTGACATCGGAATCATCAAGGATGTTCACGAGCACCTGCACAACCCTAACATATTAGCAAGCACATTGCAAATAATCAAAGGCCAAAACTATGGTAAGCCATTTTTTTGACCTTGTGCAGCTCACCGGGGTATCCCATCCCTCCGGGGGCCATCTCCTCGAAGGGGGCCATCGGCTCGCCAGGCAAATACTGCTCCTCCAACCCGGCCTTGAGCCTCTCATCGGTGGCCATTTGAATTTCTGGGGTAGGCATAGTGGCGCCCTTGCTGTTCTTCCAGCTTTCTTTGTTCAGGAGTTCGTCTTCCAACGTCGTTAACTCTTTGGCCAGTGCTTGTTTCTTGGAGATCTTCGTCTCTATGGGTTGGCACGCCAACATCACTAACTCGTTGGCCTGCGCTCACTTCCTGGAGATCTCTATCTCGAGTGGGTTGTCTGCTGGCAACTCTTTGCCTAGTGCTCCAGGATCCATCAATAAAGTGACAAACAAAAGAAATCGAAAGGAAATCACAATCGCAATGTAAATGGGAAAATAATAGGTACTAAGAATCAGTTGGTGCTTCGCAAAAAGAAGTTTCTAGGAATGAAAGTAGAGTAGCATCACTGACTTGCCCACATTTCCTTCGTTGGTACAGAAGAAAAATGGCAGAAGTGAGTAGCCTGGAGTGCGGTTTTCTTCAAGATAGGGTAGAAAGGGCTTCAACGAGCGTTCCAGTGAAATGATGGTTGCTTCGTCCCATCCAACTTTGAGGCCACTTTACCATTGATGGTAAAGGTGTGGGTTTTGTGATATGATGGGTCATGATGGCCACACCGGGGTGACTCGTGAGTCTCGACTGTAGCACCTCACTGTGATTTCATGGATGGCACACGGGCCCGGATGCTTGATGTCCTGCATGTCCGTGAAACAGTGTAATACAGCGTCTAGTCATAGAGTTTGGACGATGTAGGAGGAGCTGGCCATAGTAGTACTCCATAAAGATTGTACTCTCACATTTTGTTTTGAGGATTAACTATACTCCCACATATAAAATATAAAAAATAATCCCTGTTGGTGTAGCCAATGTTTCCAATAATTTGAGCCATTGGCATGTTCAAAAAATTTATGAGGCGGTTGTTGTTCACTTAATGGTGGGTTTAGTACCAGACGTGAACGATACAAAGTGTGACCTGGCACACCATTAGGGCTAGAACAAAAGCTCGTAGCTCGCGATCTTAATGAGCGCTCGATAGTTTGCCTTGTTATCCTCATGGGTCGCTTCTTAATGAACAAAGCCCATCATCAATTTTGTAAGGAGGGTAATGAACGAGCTAACAAGTTTCACGTAACTTCGTTAGTAACAACACAACACATGTTTCATCTTATGTGAATTTTTTAACACGCGCTCATGGGATTACCGAGCTTCAAACGAACTGAGCCGAGCAGGGTTTATTGCTTTTACTCTTTCCAAGCTTAACGAGCCGGCCCTTAACAAGAATGAACTTAATGAGCCGAGAAGCTTGTAATCTAGCCATGCACACTGCTTAGAATAAGGGGGTAGCTATCTAAAAAAAATCAACAACTCAAAAAACGTCGACCTGGCACATACACAATCTTAAACGATAGTTTTGATGGAGTGAAAAAGGAAAACTACCCCACTATACTCTGGAGAGGATGAGAGTAGTGTCGGTGGATGCGGCCTCCCCCCCCACTTAGCCACACCCCAACGACCTTCAGGTATATCATCCTTCTAAACCGGCCTAGATCTACTTTCCCAACTTGCTACATCACTTCATGTGCATCATTTTCTACCTCTCAGCCCCCCACATAGCTAGGCTCGATCAGATTGTCCAGTGCCACCTAATTTTTTCTATTTTTAGAGGTAAAGCTACTACATGGAGTCGAATCTTGCATTACTTGGTTCAAACAGGATATAAAGGGGGAAAAGATGTAGTATGTACATAGGACTTGGTACAAACAGGAAAGAAAGGGGGTGAAAGTACTACAGGCTGGCCATCTAACCGATCTCTTGGTCGAAAACGAAAATAAAGGTGAAACACTTTACACACTGGTATGACTAGGACTAGATTTTCTATCCACACATATGAATGGGTGGCTAAAGTGAACAAAGATGAGACCAACCCAGATGTGTTGCTTGGATTTTTGTTTCTTGGGCAACAAACTCTGAATCACCACTTTATGCCCCGGTTTAGGTACATGGTGCTGGACTGCTGGTGCACTCACTGTCCCATGTCCTTAGAGAAACTATTTAGCTATTCTTAATCTAATGCCCTTGTAAAATGAAGCTATGCAACTATTACAAGACATCAGAAGTTTAACCAATTGTTTTTTCCAGTAATTGTTTGACACTCTGACTGTTTCCTTGTAGCTTTTTGTGCAAACAGGAATATACATTTCACCTCATTGCTATTGCGAATTTGGTGTGGAGTTGGCAATCTATGGGGCAATGCAGCCCCTTTCCTATTTTGGCAAGGGGGAGAAACCAACACGAAGAGCAAGGGCAACGAGAGCACCATGGTTTACCTAGGTTCGGGCCACTAAGAAGCATAAAACCCTACTCCTGCTTTGGTGTATTGGGTGAATGTGGAAGAAAGTACACTCGGCGCTCTCCCCCGAGGCGCTAGGTGAGGGCAGGTACACGGTTACCTATGCATGAAGGTTGCAAAGGGTTTGAACCCCTGTAAAGGTTGCCTCGACCCTCCTTTTACAACTAAAGGGGTTACCATAGTGGCAAAAAGATCGTTACAGGGTGATGAGATTGATACAAAACTATCATACCTAACTATGCTAGTTAGGACAAAAACGCATTAAATGCGCTGCTAGGTGTCATGTGGAGGAGGAGCCCTGGCAAGGCTACCGTGCCGCTTGCTCAACTACCTCCTATTAGGTTGACACATCATTAGGACAAGTGTCAATAAAGGTAATGCTCCTTCACAGTAAGCTGACACGTATGACTTATCTCTACCTAACCACCTACGGGCTCGACACTCACTGGTCAGTGACCAACTGGCCAGAGAGGTGGAGCACTGGCATTTGGTGGCAAGTCCGTGCTCGATGAGCTTGCCGGGCCTTCTCTTTCCAGCTCGTTCTTGCCGGGGTCGGCTACTTCTATTGTGAATCTTGTAGCTTGTCCCAAGCTTTGGTCTTCTTAATGTGCTCTTTGATCTCGCGAAGAGAGGATTCTCTAGTCTGGTTGCATATGAGTTCGATCCTTGCCAGGGGAGGTGCAACACGTCTGTGTATAGGTCAGGGTAGAAAACATCCATGTTTGCTGCACAGACAGGAGTCCCCGGGCCTAGGTCACATATGTCGCCGGGCATTGTTGGGCTAGGCCCAATAATGCACAGAATCATGTATTGACCTTGCCGGAAATGGCGTCGTACTCTGAGATCTTCTTTGCTTCTTCATTTATCAAGATTTAAGCTAGCCCCTAGCTTCATCCTGATATCCTTAGCGGTTGGACGATGCAGACTGTTTGCGTCAAAAACCAGGAGTGCATACGCATGCGAGATGCTGTTAGGTCACCCATGCATGATTTGGGGTAACTGCTGTTCCTGCCATCACTTCCCCCTTTATCGCAACCTTCCCCTCTTTCCAATGATGCAGATTATGTGCGGGGCAAGGGATTGGTGCAGAAGGGCGGCAGTGGTGGTAGTGCTTTGATCGAAGGAGCCAGAGCGCCGGATTGGCGAAACTGGGCGGTCGATGGAGCAAGACGCCATCCATGGATGCAGGGGGTTGGATTGGTGGTGAGGGACAGTTGTCCGAGGGTAGTGGAGAGCCATCCCACACACTCCCCGTAATAAAAGGGGGGTGGAAGCGATGCTCATTCACCTTCCTCTCCTCCCTTCCCTTTCTTCTTCTTCCACCATGGCGAGAGGAAGAGGCCGAGCTCGTGCTTCAATCACGGCGGTGAGAGCTTCTCCTCGACATCATGTTTCTGCCTTGGCAGCAGCCACAAAAGTCGGTGCCAGCACATGAGGCAGGGCCGCAGGGCGAGGTTGGGGTCGATGTGGCGCCCGCGGTCGAGGCGGCTAGGGTGGTGCGCTTGTTGTTTCTCCTACAACCGCTCCATCCCCGGCAATGGGACATACGGGGGTCACGATGCTCGAGTTCATCATCGAGCTACACGATCCTCCCTGTAGAAGCCTATGGCTCCCTCGCCCTTTCTCTAGGGTGCTGGAGGTCGATCAACCGCTCGAGCTGTGGCTGCGCGTGAGTGGCTGTTGTAATGGCGCCGTGTAGGTGAACGTCGAGTTCCCCGCACCTCACGTCATGTTTCTTAGGCGCGGGTGGAAAACCTTTTCCTGTGCTCACTATCTTGTTGAGGGGCATGTCCTCCGCTTCAAGTTGGTGGAGTCTGACACGCTCTTAATCAAGATATGTGGGCCTTCAGGCGCTCGTCTTGGGTGCTATGGAAAGCTCGAGCGATGGCAAAAGCTCCTCCTCGAGCGAAAATGACGAGGAGGACGCAGATGGTGGCGACAATGATGGCGAGTACCCGGCCTTCAAGTCCGAATATGGCAACTCGTACTCTAGCCGAACGCCGGCAGCACCATCATCTGCACTTGGATCCCGACAGAGCAATTTGCCGGGGGTGCTTGGCCTAGACGTCACCACCACCTCCAGCTGGGCCCCGACAGGCTAGCTAGTGGACTCTAGCTTCATCTTCCCTATCGGGGTTCCCGTCAGGCCACATCCCTCTAGTCCTCGTGGCGTGACCAGGGCATCACGCAGGTGCTCCATTTGCCCTCCTTGCACTCGATGTAAATCCTAGGAGGACAGGGACAAGAAAGGCATTACAGAGCACTTTTCTTTTTCTAAAAAAACCATAGAATTTTGTCGTGCTTGCATCAAATATAAACATTCACCCATCCACATTTGCATTTGTATGACTAGTACTTGTTGCCGCACGCAATTTTGAGAAAAAACTTGCCAGAGACACATACTTGCCTTAGACGTCTTGAAGGACTAGCCCACAGCAGTATTTTGCGAGTAAGTTATACGGAAAAGCCTCTTGCTGGCCTCAAACGCACCTACTAAAAACCCTTGTCGAGCAGACTCAACGCAAGTTTAGGAGTGCAGGTGGAGGCTGGCCTCTTGCCGGTTTTAAACGCAGCTGCAACTAATCCTGTTGTCACGGGAAACCATGACCACTGATGGGACTAAGAGCCCCTTTCTGGTTTAGCGGGGGGATGGCACGTTGCACAAAGAGTGGAGGGGCATGGAACAACATGCTAGAGATCACGCGAGCAGTTTTACCCAGGTTCGGGCCGCCGTGAGGCATAAAACCCTACTCCTGCCTTGGTGGATTGATGGTGGAAAAAGTGGTGCTGAGCGCAACAGGCTTTCCTGGCCGGGGTCGCCTCAAGTCAAAAGCGGCTATGTGTGTATGAGTGTGTGATGGTCTGGATTAGCCAACCCTTTCTACGGTTGCCTTGGGCCTCCTTTTATAGATCAAGGGGTTACCAGAGTGGCAAATCAGTCTACGCACTGATTAGATAGCAAACAGTACTATCATACCTAACTCTGCACGCTGACAGGGCACATTAAATGTGCTGCTCAACATCACATCATAACTTGCCAGGCAAGCCTTGTCGGGCTGCTTTTCCAGCTTCGCGCATGCTTGCTTGACACGTCTTAGGATGGGTGTTGCTTGGAGGCATTTTCTATAGGAAGTGGCTGCCATGTGGCCAATAGCAGCCAGTTAGTCACCTTGGAGCTTGACACCGCACTGATCGACGACGTGCGTCATGGTGAGGAGGTGCGGTGGAGTGGTTCACCCCCGTAGGCCCTGGCAGGCTTGCTGGGATAATCCGAAAACTTGCTTCCGGGGGTAACCCCATCCTTGCCAGGCTTGCTTGCCCGGCAAGGGAGGTCTTTCCCTTAGCGATATCTTGCTTCTCTGGCTAGTCTTGATCCTATAGATCTGCATGTTGGTCCTTCGAAGAACAGATCCTTTGTGCTTCGATCTGATCTTGGTGCTCGTAATCTTGTCCTTGTGCCTGTGCACAGTCTGGGAAATAGACCCAGGGTTTGTTGCACCGACAGGAGCCCCCAGGCCTAGCCCGAATGCGCTATCGGGTGTTGTCGGGGTAGGCCCTATCCAGTGCAAATGCAGGGGCGTAGAAGTGGCTGGCCCCTCTAGCTCTTCTTCCCCTCTTCATTAACTTGAGTCTGGTCCTATTTCCGGTTCTCCTGCTCGTTGTGTAATGCCAATTGTAGTGGGGCCGCTCTTGTAATGGCCCATGAATGACTTTAACGCATGGACGAGTAACTGCCAATTCACTCTTCCTACCACGCCCTTATCTTTAGCCACATATGCTCGATGCATTGAGTGGCGTAGGTAACGGAGGCATGTGGTGTGGGAGAGCATCAAGGCAGGGGCCCGACCTCCTTGAATTGGTGGAGGAGGGCAGTGATTACTCGTTGATGAGTCGGCTCTCTTCCCCGAAAAGGAGGGGCAGAGGAGGAGTGGAGGCATTTATCCCCGCATCCCTTCTCCTCCATCCCCTGCTTCCTACTGGTTATGCTGAAGAAAAGAGCCTGGGGCAGGCCCGAGGCAGTAGCTTGCGGTTGGCGATGTTGAATGCACATACCGATGCTTGGGGAGTGAGTCTGGTCCAGGCCCATACGAGGCGTGGTTACGCCTTTATTTGGGCAAGGTTCCTTCCCCATCTTCCCGCGAACCTTTGGAGGGCACATGGGCGACGTGGCGGTAAAGCCGGAGGTGGCGACTCTGGTGTGCTCATCGCCGAGCTGCCCGATGCTTCAATTTTAGTGGGAGGCGATGCAAGTTACACAACACCGAGGCCCATAGCGGACGCAGGATGCGGTAGTCGACCATGGCCCATTCCTCCTTCTCTCGCGACGCTAGAGGGGGGGGGGGTCGCAGAATGGGTTTGCCGCTGAAAAGGGTAGACCCGACCTCTTCGGGCATCGACTGCTTGCCGCGCATGAGGGATCTTTGTTCCCGCACATGTCTCCTGAATGTACGGTGGTTTTCTATCTCAGGGCCGTTGGGGATGACCATGCTCTTTGTGGGATTTCCTAGAGAGCATGGCGCTTGACACGGCTGTTGTGATAGGGTGTTCAAACTTTAGCGGTACAGAAGGTCGCGGCAACCCACGACGCGTCAAGAATGGGGGCGACCGTTCCAACAAGTTGTGTTTGCCGGTGACTCTGCCTCCCCTGTCTGGGCTCCCTTCAGTGCCATCGTCCCTCCTGCCCTCTGGTTCCTTCCTCCTAGCTAGGGGACAGCGCCATAATGATCCTGGGGAGGCGCCGAATCCCAACCAGTCCCTCCCTCCACCTTCTTCATCTCTCCCTGTAGTTTCGAAGAAGGAGAGGAAAACACGAAGTCATCACGGCATTTTATCTTTTTTCAACCTTAGATTTGTAGGCACTTTCCAAATTTGAGCTCAAATAATGTAATCGGTTGAATCCATGTTTGTGTCCTCTATGGTCTATACTTGTTTGATCAACATATTAATGAAAAAGATGAACCTTGTCGGGGACTCGTGCATGTATATGTCCGTGCAGAGTTGGAATGCCTCTATATTTTTAAATAAACGAGTTTCCCCGGGCAGGCTATCCTGCCGGTACCCTATTTTTTGTTTCCAGGGAGTTAAGCCTACCGGGCACAAATTGTGACGAGGGAGCAGCCGCCCGCCAATCTTTTTTCATCAAAGGCCACTACGACCATCCTGACCGAAGCATTGTTCGAGTCAAAGGATGGGAGCACCTAAGTTTCAAAAGGCGGGGAGGCTTTCTTATGCACAAGTCTTTGCTTACAGAACACGTATAGATAAGAGAAAGAACTTTTCTGTTTGGCTTGTCGGGGATCACCGTGTAGGCTTCATACTTCCATCTCCTTTAGGAGGCCAAGTCTTTGGCCGGAGCCTGCAGTTTATGCAGATGGAAATGATGCCAGATGCGATCTTATCCATGTGATGCTCATGAAATGCTTATGCATGCATGCAACTTGTCGGGGCCCCCTAGCGCTTTCATATATTTCTCTGTTGCTCAGGGTCCGCGCCTGGCTTTGTACAAGGAGTTACATGCAACTGAGCAAGGCCTATACAAAAGCATGGCTGCCGGGCAGGGCCCAACAGTCGCGCCTTACAGGTAGAACTTACGGAGATGCTCAATATTCCATGAGTTTGGCAATTGAATGCCATCTCTGGTCTCCGGATGGACTATGCCGGATCTGGTGACTCGTACTACCCGGTAAGGGCCTTCCCACTTTGGCGTGAGCTTGTTTGCACCCTTGGCGGACTAAACACAACTAAGGACAAGGTCACCTTCCTCGAAACACCAGGGATGAACCCTGCGGCTGTGATAGCGATGCAGGGCTTGCTGGTAGCATGCAGCACACGTAGCAGCGTAGAGACGGTTTGTCACGCCCTGGGTCCGATGCACCAGGTGTCTTCCAGTTATTCGCTGTTGTTGCCTTGTCATTTGCTTGCGTGTTGCATCTTGCCATGTCATCATGTGCATTGCATTATCATGTTTTCAAAACTTGCATCCATCCGGGTTCCCTCAGTTCTCTCCGTTGTCCGTTCTGAGCCCAGCACACTCGCCCGCGCCCGCGGCACGTCCGAAATATTATTTTATAAGTGGCCGAAAAATGTTCTCGAAATGGGATGAAAGTTGGCGTGCGGTGTTGTTATGTTGTCAGTAGGCCGCCTGCCAAATTTAATCGCATTCGGAGTTCGTTTGATACCCCAACGGATAACTATAACGATAATATAGTCGGTCAAATGTCGTACATTTTCGGTCTCCGAAAACAGTCGTTGGGCCTCTCTGCTCTTCCCTTTCAGACCCACTCCCACTCAAAACCAGCCCTCTAGCCCACCTACACCACCCTTACATCAGGAATCGTCCTATCGAGATCGGAGGGCTCCGAAACCACCCCTAGACCCAAACAAGCCTCCCATGCTATAAATAGAATCCCCCTTCCAAATCTGGTCATCCCTCTCCTCCTTCATTTCCCGTGCCATCCAAACCAGCCACCGTCACCATCCTCCCTGTTTTCCGACGCCCTCCACCTCGTCCCCGCCACTTGGTGCATAGCCATTGGCTGCGCCGCTAGCCAACGCCGCCCGCGGCCAGTGTCAAGCCGCCACGTCGCCTCCCTATGCCCCTCCGCCGCACCGCGGCCCGCCAGGCCCGGCCATAGCCCGACCGGCCTGAAGTGGCTCGCCGCTGGATCCCGGTCATCCCGAGCCCCTTTTTGGTGTCAAAATCGGCGGATCTCGGGTAGGGGGTCCCGAACTGTGCGTCTAAGGCTGATGGTAACAGGAGGCGGGGGACACAATGTTTACCCAGGTTCAAGCCCTCTCGATGGAGGTAATAGCCTACTTCCTTCTTGATTGATCTTGATGATATGAGTATTACAAGAGTTGATCTACCACGAGATCGTAGAGGCTAAACCCTAGAAGCTAGTCTACGATTATGATTGTTGTTGTCCTACGAACTAAACCCTCAGGTTTATATAGACACCGGAGGGGGCTAGGGTTACACAGAGTCAGTTACAGAGAATGAGATCTACATATCCGAATCGCCAAGCTTGCCTTCCACGCAAAGGAGAGTCTCACCCGAACACGGGATGAAGCCTTCAATCTTGTATCTTCATAGTCCAACAATCCGGCCAAAGTATATAATCCAGCTGTCCGAGGACCCCTTAATCCAGGACTCTCTCAGTAGCCCTTGAACCAGGCTTCAATGACGATGAGTCCGGCGGGCAGATTGTCTTCGGCATTGCAAGGCGGGTTCCTTCTCCGAATACTCCATAGAAGATTTTGGGCACCAGGATTGTGTCCGGCTCTGTAAAACAAATTCGACATACCACCGTAGAGAGTATATCATTCCACAAACCTAATTTGCTGACAACTTTTCATAATGTGACGTCCTGCCGTGGCCCGGTCATTACGAACCATTTTTCCCTGCCGGCCACTGCACGTGTTGCGAGGCGGTTTTATTGGCACGTCTTGCCGAAGCAGAGATCGTGTTCCCCTTATCATGGGATTCTCATCAATACAGACATGGGTAACCCAACCGTGCCATCAATCGCGGCGCTTGGGGAATAAGCGATTTTATGGGGCAAGTGGGGAGGCGCACAGTTTCTACCGCCTTTATAAAGGGACAAGGATTCCTCTTTTTCACCCACGCCTTCTTCTTCCCCTACCCATCCATTCTCGCGCACTCGAGATCCAATGCCCAAGTTCTCATATTCTCCGCAAAGCCATTCCAAACATGTCCGGAGCGAGAGGCAAGTGGATGGTCTCCTCCGTTATGGAGGACAATATTATGAAGCTCCGGGAAGCTGGTTACCTGGCCGCAGACATCGCGCACCGGCTCCCAGACGCGGGGCAGATCGTCCCTACTCCAGAACCCCATGAGAGGATTGTATTCCTCACCCACTTCATCCGCGGACTGGGATTTCCCCTCCACCCATTTATCCATGGACTCATGTTCTACTACGGGCTGGACTTCCATGATCTGGCCCCCAATTTCATCCTCAACATCTTGGCGTTTATCGTCTTGTGCGAGGCCTTCCTCCGCATCAAGCCCCACTTCGGCCTATGGCTGAAGACCTTCAACGTGAAACCGAAGGTGGTGGTAGGCCAGCAAGCGGAGTGCGGAGGTGCCATGGTGGGCAAAATGCCCAACATCACCTGGCTCGAAGGCTTCTATGTGGAGACTGTGAAGGGGTGGCAATCGGGGTGGTTCTACATCACCGAGCCGCGCGACACCAACTGGGTGGCGCCCCCGAATTACGATCCGACATCCCCATGCGGCTCACCTCCTGGAAAGAGAAGGGCCTATCCTGGGGTTCATTGGTGGAGCTGACCGGGCTCCAGAACTGTGTTAAAAATATGATAAGCAAGAAAATCTAGCTTTTCAACGTGGTCCAGGTCATGCTCATCCGTCGCATCCTTCCGTGTCAAAGACGGGCATTCAATATGTGGGAGTTCGACCCGGCCAAGCACCAGACGCTGCGAGAGCTTTTCGACACGACGCACAAAGACGTCTGGAAGGTGCTATTCAGGGCCGCCGAGGTACCTCCTCCCCTTACCGAGGATCGCGGACTCAGCGCAAAGCGCCCCTACCAATCCGGGATCATGTGAGGGATCTGAGCCTCCACGCCATTTTAACAGTACTTGGTAGCGACAGCGGAGCGGATCGATTGTTCGGCCCCACTGCCCGAAGATCCTGCAAGGGCTCTCTTAATGGAGATGCTGGTTTTGGCACCCTATGAGGCACCGGAGAAGAAGGCCAAGAAGAAGGCCGCGGGGACCAGGAAAGGTCTCCGGCGCAAGGGTGTATCGGACTCATCGTCCGAAAAGACCGAGGCGCACTCCTCCCACGAAATGAGGAGGAGGAAGAGGAAAGTTCTGCCCCCCCAACCGGGGAGACAAGAAAAGGAAGGCCGTCCCATCTGGGGAGGCCGAAGGGTCCAAGAAGGGAAGGACCCTCCTTCCGGACTACTCCACAACAGCTGCTTACAACGACGAGAAGTGGTTGCCTAGGGACAAGCCCCTGGCGAACTCGTAAGTATCCGGATACTATAATATTTCTGGTATGTTTTGTTTTATTGCTTCTTATCATCTCAAAACAAGATCATGCAGTCCATCCAAAGCCCAAATCGACGTATCCTCTTCAGATGAGTCTTTGGGCCAGTCGGTGATGAATAGCGATTCACTCCCGACAGCCACCCCCCTCGGCCCATGGATGACATCGAGGTGTTGTCTCAAAGGGCACTAGACCAAGGGGAGGTAATTCTGGAGGCGTCCCAAGGTGGGGGTCGCAGCAAGTTTGGCCCCCAGCCGAATACTGCACCGGAACCTCCAGTGGTTCAGGATTCTGTCAGGAGACCCCTCTCCAGGGGGGGGGGGGCGAGCTCTTTGTGCCGATGGCCTTTGTCCATCCTGAGGCATCAGACAACTTGCTGGAAGCGCTTCACGGCGCTTCCATTGACGAAGAGCACCACACCATCATGAGTGCAGTGGTCAAGAAGGTTCGGTCCGCCAAAGGCGGATTGACCGAAGCCTGTGCTAGCGTCCTAACAGGCTTTGAGGTAAGTAATCGAATTATGAGAAAATATCACAGCATAGATAGTAGCCCCTGATGCTCTCTTTGGTGTTCGCAAAGAAAGGCCGAACAGAGAATCAAATAACAATCACAGGAGTCTAATCAAAATATGCCTATGTGAATAAGCAGGCTTCGCTGCTGGTCGCTGCCACTCGTACCGCAGAGGTCTCCGGGCTGAAGCGGGGCCTTGATCGGTCTGAGGAAGAGCTCGGCCTTACCAAGAGGCAGCTCGAAGAGAACAAAGGTAAGTGATACCCCGTCTGTATATTGATAAAGAAAAAAGAGGTTATTAGATCATAGGATCATCATGAATTTTGCTAGGGGCCATGACCGAAGTGGCGGCCCTGAAGAAGGCGCTGTCCGAGGCCGAAGACAGAGCGGCCAAGGAGCGCGTTGAGTGGGAGAAGCAAGAGGCCCGAGTTGGCGAGGTTCAGCAAGAGCTCCAGGATTTTGTCAAGAAATACGAGTCCTTGGAGTGTGACTCTAAGACGCAGGGGTCCGATCTTGCGAAGGCCCTCGAGAACGCACAAAATGCCAAGGCCGAAGTCCAAAAGGCCCTCCAGGAGATTCAGGCAGTCAAGAAGATAGCGGCAGGTAAGGCATACATTATGCAAAGCAAGCATGTGAAGGAGACTTTCCTTTTATTTACCCGAATTCGGAGCTCTCCAGGAGCGTTTGCAGATCTACCAAGCAGCATATCAGATGTCGTGGAGTTCTACCAGGCCGAGGAAGGGAGCTCGACGGAAAAGTTGTTCGGGTCTCAATATACTGCGACCGAACATTTGATGCCCCTGAGCGACCAGCTGACGCAACTGGTCGAGCATCACAAGGCGGCCGAACTGGCCATGAAGGGACTCAGAGTCCGGATGTGGCCTGGCGAGCCCCTACCTGGTAGCTACTTCCCCCTGGTAAAGCGGCTTGTGAATGCCTGCCCACAGTTTGAAGTCATAAAGCGGTCCATATGCATTGAAGGTGCGTGCAGGGCCTTTGCCCGTGCGAAAGTGCACTGGGCGAAGATGGACGCCGAAAAGCTGGTGAAGGAGGGGCCACCAGAGGGCAAGGAGCATCGCCACCCCAAAAAGTATTATGACAGTGTCCTGAAGGGTGCCCGCCTTCTGGCGGAGGAATGTGCTAAGGATGTAATATTTGAATGAATGTACTCATGTGATCCTGTAATACGAAAATGAGTTCATGTGCGCTATATAATGCTTGTAGATTTAAAATATTACCTTCCGTGCGGCCGTTTATAAAATCTGAGAGTTGGCCAGTCGTCGGCTTCTGCCCCCATGTAACTAGTACTGAGGTGTTTGGGATAAATCTTAACCACTCTTTATCCAATTTTTTGGTCCTTTAAGGAGGTGTTTGGCGCAGCGAACAAGGCAAACGGACTATACAGCTTTATCACTCTCACTTAGCCATATAAGCCCCTAGTATTCGGAAGGCCGAACTTGGGGCACTATATATGCCTAAATCGGACAAGGCTGATTCCTCGCCCGAAGCGGAAAAAATCTTTAAGGATTTGAGACCTCTCGAACAGCGACCAGCTCTCGCCGCATCATGACAGTCAGTTTTCGGCTTTCTCCATTGAGGTGCTCATCCAGAAGAACCGGGAGACAATCGCAGTAGTTCTCCCAGTGCTACCTTAGCAGATATAGCATAACGTAAGGTACCAAAACATGGGAGCCGGGCAAACCCAACTATTGACCCAAGACATGATTCAGAGCTGATGCATATAATGCTATAAGTTCGGGGTGCCGCACTGTAGAAAGTGTTCAGACTTTTCTTGCCGTGTTATGGGGTACACTCAAACCCCTGGCGCACTTGACGTACCAGAATGTACGGGTGCAATTTGTCGTAAATAAGCAGACAGGAAAAAAGATAAAGAAATGCAATAATAAGCTAACGCTGTACATTGTTATTTAAATGATACATCAAAGCGTATGTATAGAAGTAGTGCAATAATAAAAAATAGGACTATTTGACATGTCCTATCCAAGGGCAGGCTGCGTGTGGGTATGTAAAACATGTATAGCGATCGTTATCAGAGACCACGTGGGGATTCCCTTGTACGTCAAAGCTTCTTGCTTCCTTGGTGTTTCCTTCCCGTGATGGGTCCGATAATCAGGGTATTGGAGAGGGCCTTCAGAGAATAGGGTCCTGAAAGGAAGAAAATGGTAAAGATATACGGGTCCTGAGGCAGTTGAGCCGCATTGTCGACCGTGCCATAGCCGTGCCTCCGCCTATGCCCATGGTATCTCGAGTGTGCAATTATTTATGCGCGACGCAAATTTCGTCGCTTGACTGGGACTAGGACGGAGGCCGAATTGTTAGGCGAGCTTTGAACGTGCCGGGTGATCCTGTTGCAGGGTACTCCGAACTCGCTTGAAGGTGTCCGAGGGCTTTAGCGCCGAATTGGCGGTTTGCCTCAGAAGGCTGCTTTGTACTTCTGCTGCGAGGGCTGCAGTGTGCTCCTCCGTATGGAGTGAGCGTTCTGTGTTTCCATTAACTGTTATAACCCCGTGAGGTCCTGGCGTTTTGAGCTTGAGGTATGCATAATGCGGTACCACATTGAATCTGGAGAATGCGGTTCGTCTGAGCAGTACGTGATAGCCACTGCGGAAGGGGATGATATCGAAGATCAACTCCTCGCTTCGGAAGTTGTCCGGAGATACGAAGACCACTTCCAGTGTTATTGAGCCCGCGCAGGCCTCTACACCTGGTATGACACCTTTAAAGGTGGTTTTTGTGGGTTTAATCCTCGAGGGGTTGATACCCATTTTGCGCACTGTATCCTGATAGAGCAGGTTCAGGCTGCTGCCACCGTCCATAAGGACTCGAGTGAGGTGAAATCCGTCAATGATGGGGTCAAGGACCAATGCGGCAGAACCGCCATGATGGATACTAGTAGGGTGGTCCTTGTGATCGAAAGTGATCGGACAAGAAGACCATGGGTTGAACTTTGGGGCGATTGGCTCCATCGCATAGACTTCCCTTAGTGCATGCTTCCGTTCCCACTTGGGAATGTGGGTTGCGTATATCATGTTCACCGTTTTCACTTGGGGAGGAAATTTCTTCTGTCCTCCTGTGTTCGGCGGCCGGGGCTCCTCCTCGTCGTCACTACACAACCCCTTTTCCTTGTTTTCGGCATTCAACTTGCCGGCCTGTTTGAACACCTAGCATTCTCTGTTGGTGTGGTTGGCTGGTTTATCAGGGGTGTCGTGAATTTGACACGAGCGATCGAGTATGCGGTCCAAACTAGAGGGGCCCGGATTGCTTCTTTTGAACGCCTTTTTCCGCTGACCGGATTTAGAGCCACTGAATCCGGCGTTGACTGCCGTGTCTTCGGTGTTGTCGCCGTTGTTGCGGCGCGGCTTGCCGTTGCTATCTTTGGCATCTGAATTGCCAGGATTTCTTGATGTGTTGTTGCTACGAGCCAGCCAACTGTCCTCGCCGGCACAAAAGTGGGTCATGAGTGTCGTGAGGGCTGCCATGCACTTCGGCTTCTCTTGGCCAAGGTGTCGGGCGAGCCACTCGTCGCGGATGTTATGCTTAAATGCCGCTAAGGCCTCGGCATCCGAACAGTCGACAATTTGGTTCTTTTTAGTTAGGAACCGAGTCCAGAATTTCCTGGCTGATACCCTGGGCTGTTGGGTTGTGTGACTCAAGTCATCAGCATCCGGTGGTCGCACATAAGTGCCCTGGAAGTTGTCAAGGAATGCGTCTTCCAAGTTCTCCCAACTGCCAATGGAGTTTGCCGCTAGGCTATTCAGCCAATGCCGAGCTGGCCCTTTGAGTTTTAGTGGGAGGTACTTCATGGCATGTAGATCGTCACAGCGGGCCATGTGGATGTGGAGGAGGAAATCTTCAATCCATACCGCGGGGTCTGTTGTACCATCATATGTTTCAATGTTCACGGGTCTAAACCCTTATGGGAATTCGTGATCCATTACTTCGTCGGTGAAGCATAGGGGGTGTGTGGCGCCTCTGTGCCGGGCTATGTCACGACGCAGTTCATACGAGTCTTGTCTGCTATATTCAGCCCGGCCAGATTTGCTTTTAGTATATCCGGCGTGACGGTCATCGTCACGCGTTGTGGCGGGCCCCCGTGATTCGTAGATCGATCTTGTATGTCTTGCTTTGTTTTCTAATACGTCTCGCAGGTCCTGCGTGTAGCCCCGAGCCTTGGTGTTTTTGTTTGACTGGCGACGGGGTGCGGGCTAGACTTCAGGCTGATATGCCGCTTTGTCTCGGCCACGAGGTGGCCGGTCAACTGCATCATACGCTAGTAGCGTAGGCTTTAATGCTTCCTCCTCGAGTTGGGTAGCAACCCGCGCTTTGGGTAACTTTTGGTTGGGTGCTCGAGTTCGTATTCCTCGGCTGCAAGGACCTCGGTCCATCTATCCGCTAGCAGATTTGGATCAGCTTCAAGCTGCTGCTGCTTTTTCTTCAGGCTTTTTCTGTGGCTATAAGCCGGCACGTGAAGCGCTCCTGCTCGACGGGATTCTCAGGCACGATAAATTCTTCGTCGCCGAGGCTCACCTCGTCTCCGGAGAGGGGCATGTAATTGTCATCTTCTGATTCTTCGTCTGTCGCCTGTTCCTTAGGGCTAGCTTGCCCATCCTCCCTGGCTGGGGGGGATTGTCTTCGTCTTCGACACTATCCGCAGCGTTATTGTCTCTTGTGCCAGTATTGCTGCTTTTGCTATGGTGGGGTTTAGAGCGGCGCTGATGACGCCGGTGCTTAGATTGCTTCTCGAGGGGATTATGCTCTGTTGCCTTGTTGCCATCTCTTTCTTTGGGGGTGTTCACCATATATATATATATATATATATATATATATTATATATATATATATATATATGAGGTGGCTATCTAGTGCCCTGTGGGCGGTGGTTCCTGTTCTTCTCCTGCATCGTCGTCCATACCGTCGATGTCTTCGGAGCCGAAATCAAGCATGTCGGTTAAGTCGTCGACAATGGCTATTAAGTGGGTGGTGGGTGGGAATGAATTTCTTTGTCGTCCACTTCCCACTCAAGCCGGACATAGTTCAGCCAAGGGTCTCCTGACAAGGAGAGAGACCTCAGTGAATCTAGCACATCGCCCAAGGGCAAGTGCTGAAAAATATCCGCGGAGGTAAACTCCATGATCGGTGCCCAATCAGATTGGTTAGGCACGGATGCAGGCGGTTCGGAGCCTGTGGCCGGGGACGAATCCAAGGGTCCGGTAACACAGGTCTCATAGGAGGTGAAGTCAGTATTCGGCTCTATCGCCGCTGAGTGTGCGGCCTCCGTGGCGGGGTCCATCCACCCGTCCTTGGACGACACGATCTGCTCTGGATTGAGGGCCGGAGTAGCCACAGGTGTGATCTCCCGAAGACCGTCCGACGGCAGAGCTAAGTCATGCTCGTCGTGACTGTGCGGCGCACCTGACATGGGCTCGAATCCGTCGAAGATCAGGTCTCCGCGGATATCGACAGTGTAGTTCAATTTTCCAAATCTGACCTGATGGCCAGGGGCGTAGCTATCGATCTACTCTAGATGGCCAAGCGAGTTGGCCCGCAGTACGAAGCCGCCGAATACGAAGATCGGGGAGCAAAACCTCACCCTGGATCGCATCGTTGCCGATGATCGAAGGAGCCATCAAGCCTTTATCATGACGGCATAGTGGAACTCTCAATGAAAACACCAATGTCGGTGTCAAAACCGGCGGATCTCGGGTAGGGGGTCCTGAACTGTGCATCTAAGGATGATGGTAACAGGAGGCGGGGGACACAATGTTTACCCAGGTTCAGGCCCTCTCGATGGAGGTAATACCGTACTTCCTGCTTGATTGATCTTACAAGAGCTAATCTAACACGAGATCGTGGAGGCTAAACCCTAGAAGCTAGCCTATGATTGTGATTGTTGTTGTCCTACGGACTAAACCCTCTAGTTTATATAGACAGCGGAGGGGGCTATGGTTACACAGAGTCAGTTACAGAGAAGGAGATCTACATATCCGAATCGCCAAGCTTGCCTTCCACGCAAAGGAGAGTCCCACCCGGACACCGGATGAAGCCTTCAATCTTGTATCTTCATAGTCCAACAGTCCGGCCAAAGTATATAGTCCGGCTATCCGAGGACCCGTTAATCCAGGACTCCCTCACCCCTCCAACCTCCCTCGCCTGGATCGGGCAGCGCCCGTTCTCCATTGGCGCCATCTTGCACTCGCTGGCCACCGGAGCCTCGCCGCCGGCGAGCACCTCCGACCTAGGCCAGTGCCCCGTGCCTCCTCTCCTTTCTTCTCCCTCCGTTTCTCTCTCTCTCTTTCTCTCTCTCTCTCTCTCTCTCTCTCTCTGCTCCTCACCACTACCGCCACCCTGCAGGAACCATCGCCGCCGCTTGCGGACATCGTCGCCGGTGCCATCCAACGCCGGGAACGGGCACCCCACACCCGGATCCGGTTTCCACCGCTGTAGATCCGCTTCCGCAGCCGTCCCGCGCCCTGGACCTTTGCCAGAGCCGCGCTAGGCCGCCACCGTCATCCTGCTCCAAGGCGGAGCGCGACCTGCTCGATCCTCTGCTCCGTTGACCTGCTTCACCTCCCCTTGGGCCAGATCCGCGCCAAGGCCCAGCTCGCTAGATCCGTCTCCAGGCGTAGCCCAGCACCGCGCCAAGCCCGCAGCCCCGCCGACCTACTTCACCGCCTTGGGCCAAAGCCCATGGGTGAGTAGCCCCTCTGCTCTGTTGGGCCAACCAGTTTTGGCCCGACGGTGTTTTTTTCTTTCCATGTGTTTTGCCTAATATTCCAGAGAGCGTCTGTTTTGCTGGAAAACCCCCCAGTCATCATGCATATAATAACTCATCATCCGTGCACCGGAGTAAAATGTTCTAAATATGTAAAATGCTTAGAATTTTGTCTAGTTTCATTATATGCTGCTTTCATGCATATAAAAAATGTTTAAAATGCTGTTTGTGTTTATTTTGCATAATGCCATGTTAAAATGATTTATCTCGTAACTATTTAACCATAGCTCCGAATTTAATAAACTTTACATGTAAATGGGGTAGAAAAATTCCTAGTTTAACATGGTGCACTCATCTTGCATGTTTAACAACTCTAAAATATAGTTTAGGGAAGAACAGTACCAAATCTAAAATTTGCACATGAGGATTTTTCCGGAATTGTTGTTTTTTATTTCCGGCCTCATTTAAACTTGCCTAAATAGTTAGCTTACTTATGCTTCACCTCTTGCCATGTTTAAGAACATTTAATATTGTTGGGTACATAAACGGAAGTGAACTAAATAATCGAATGTGGTGTTTCATCAATATGCAACTCGTTACATATTGAGCTCCACTTAGCTTGTAGTTTTGTTTGTGCATGTTGCCATGCCATGCCTCATTAAACCAGACATGCATCATATTTGATTGTGCATCATGCCATGATTATGCTTGTTAGTTTACCATGTTGTTTGCTTCTTTTCGGTGTTGCTTCTTCTTGATAGTTCCGGTAACGTTGCGTTTGTGAGGATCCGTTCGACTACGTTGGTTCGTCTACTTCATGGTTTCGGTCTTCTTCCTAGTGGGATTGCAGGCAAGATGATCATTACCCTCGATATCACTTCTACCTTTGCTTGCTAGTTGTTCGTTCTATCGCTATGTCACTCTACCTACCATTTGTTTATCCTGCCCCTCATATTTCCATGTCAAGCCTCTAACCCACCTTCCTAGCAAACCGTTGCTTGGCTATGTTACCGCTTTGCTCAGCCCCTCTTATAGCGTTGTTAGTTGTAGGTGAAGTTGAAGATTGCTCCATGTTGGAACATGTTTATGTTGGGATATAACAATATCTCTTATCTTAATTAATGCGTCTATATACTTGGTAAAGGGTGGAAGGCTCGGCCTTATGCCTGGTGTTTCATTCCACTCTTGCCGCCTTAGTTTTCGTCATACCGGTGTTATGTTCCTTGTTTTTTCATTCCTTACGCGGTTGGGGTTATGGGACCCCCTTGACAGTTCGCTTTGAATAAAACTCCTTGAGCAAGGCCCAACCTTGGTTTTACATTTGCCTAACAAGCTATAACTTTCCCTTGGGGTTGCAAATCCAATGGTCATCTTTATTTTAACCCCCCGGGCCAGTGCTCCTCTAAGTGTTGGTCCGAACTGGGCGATGTCCGGCGCCCCCTGGGCAACCAGGGTCTATGCCACCCGATGTCTTGGCCATCCGGTGTGCCCCGAGAACAAGATATGTGAAGCTCCTATCGGGTTTTGTCGGCACATTCGGGCGGTCTTCCTGGTGTTGTTTTACCATTGTCGAAATGTCTTGTAACCGGGATTTCGAGTCCGACCTGCTTGTTCCGGGAGAAGGAATATCCTTCGTTGATCGTCAGAGCTTGTGATGGGCTAAGTTGGGACACCCCTGCAGGGTATAAACTTTCGAGAGCTATGCCCGCGGTTATGTGGCAGATGGGAATTTGTTAATATCCGGTTGTAGAGAACTTGACACTTGACTTAATTAAAATGCATCAACTGTGTGTGTAGCCGTGATGGTCTCTTTTCGGCAGAGTCCGGGAAGTGAACACGGTTTGGGTTATGTATGAACGTAAGTAGTTTTAGGATCATTTCTTCTCGACCATAACATAGCTTCTCATCTCACTCTTGTATGCATATGTTAGCCACCATATTTTCTTAGCATTTGCTGCAACTCCACCTCATAACCTTATCCTACCCATAAGCTTAAATAGTCTTGATCTCGCGGGTTTTGAGATTGTTGAGTCCTCGTGACTCACATATACTACCAAAACAGTTGCAGGTGCCGATGATACCAGTGCAGGTGATGCTACCAAACTTAAGTGGGAGTTCGGCGAGGACCTTGGCCGTTACTATGTGTCTTTTCCTGAAGATCAGTAGTGGTTCCCAGTTGGGACGATCGGGGAGCTAGAATTTGGGGTTATCTTCTTTTCATTTGTTTGTCCGCAGTCGGACTATGTGTGTACTTTGAATGATGTATGGATCATATGTTCGTTGTGTGAAGTGGCGATTGTAAGCCAACTCTCTTTATCCCTTTCTTGTTCATTACATGGGATTGTGTGAAGATGACCCCTCTAGAGACAAAACCACAATTCGGTTATGCCTCTAAGTCGTGCCTCGACACGTGGGAGATATAGCCTCATCGTGGGCGTTATACGGTTCTCCTCGAGAGCACAACATCACCACGCCGGTGCTGATCCTGCACTACTTCATCGTAGGCAAGCACTCAAGGTGACCTATAAATGAGTTCCGTGGGGATAACTGCTTCTGCCCTATAATCTAGGGAGAAGGGAGTCTGCCCGGTAGCTCGATTTGGTGTCGTTCTAAGGGACCAGAGAACTACCAGCAGCTCATCGATCCACCGCCTACCGCACTTCCACAGCATATCAAATGTTATTTTCTTGAGTCCTCGCAACACTTTAGCATTCGCCCTCTCAGGTTGTCCATTGATTCTGGGATGTGCAACAGAAGGAAAGAGATCTTGCTTCCGATGGCATGAACTTATTGCATGAAGGCGCGACTCGTGAACTGGGTGCCATTGTCGGTGATGATCCAGGCAGGGACCTCGAAGCGGCTCACCAATCCTTTCAAGAACTTGATAGTTGACTGAGCATTCACCCTTCTCACGGCATCTACTTCCTTCCACTTTGTAAACTTGTCGGTGACAATGAACAAGAATTCAAAGCCCCCGGTAGCTCAGGGGAAAGGGCCAAGGATATCGAGCCCCCATACCAGAAACGGCCATGACAAAGGGATTATCTGAAGAGCTTGTGCAGGAAGGTGGATGTTCTTGGAGTGGAACTGGCAGGCTTCACACTTGGTGACTAGCTCGACCGGATCTTGGAGGGCTATGGTCCAATAGAATCCTTGCCGGAATGCTTTCCCAACTAATTCCCTTGATCCAATGTGAGAGCTGCACATGCCTTTGTGTATTTCCACCAGCAGTTCCTTTCCTTCCTCCCGGCAAATGCACTTCAATTTCACACCATTGGGCCTCCTTCTGTATAGAGTGTAATTAAGAAACTAATACATATTGTCCCTCCGAGCTACTCTTTCAACTTCCTCTT
Organism: Triticum aestivum; assembly: GCF_018294505.1. NCBI lineage: Eukaryota > Viridiplantae > Streptophyta > Magnoliopsida > Poales > Poaceae > Triticum > Triticum aestivum. Next base: position 309,974,900 of record NC_057809.1, read on the forward strand.
GCTCATTTGGAAGTTCTCCAGTTTGGAGGAAATGGACCATGTACCTTGCCCAAGTTGGAGCCTGTGGCTCAACAACAAGGACTAGCGGCACCTCCGCATCTGCGGGAGCGCATTCCTCGACCGCAAGGACCAGTTGCCCGGCAGGAGGGGCGTAACCCGGCAGTCGATGGGTAGTTGTTTCCGGCAGGGTCCCTACCAGGAGCCTCGGGAGGCTCAACTAGGAGAGGCTTACCGAATTCCAATTTCCTCCTCTTTCGGTCCATTGTTGCTGGGGATACGGAGGGCTAAGTAAGATGGAGAACAAAAGTTCTTGGTTCCACAGGAAGTTTTTGAGTAGCACACTTTGATAGATGATCAACTATGATGTTTTCCGCATGGGGTACATGCTCTGTTTGCAATCCGTCAAAGTGCTCCTCTAATCTTCTCACTTCCTCAATGTATGCCTCGATCAATGGACTTTGGTAATCTTTGTTGACTAGTCTCATCAGAAGTTGTGAATCTCCTCGAACAATCAGTTTCTTGATTCCCAATTCTTTGGCAATCCTGAGCCCGGCAAGGAGCCCTTCATATTCTGCTGTATTGTTGGTTGCCTCCCCCGAGGAAAATGCATCCGTACGACGTACTTCAGGTGCTCTCCAATGGGAGCAACAATAAGCATGCCAACCCCTACACCTTGCAGGGAGAATGCACCATCGAAATACATGATCCATTCTTGGGGTCCTTCCTTGCAGAGGATAACTGTTTCTAGCACTTCTTCATCAGGGGTTGGCGTCCATTCTACAATAAACTGTTCCAATGCCCTCCTCTAAATTGTTGATGTGCTCTCAAATTTTAGGCCAAAGCTGGATAACTCCACAGCCCACTCCACAATTCTGCGGTAGCCTCAGGGTTACAGAGTATCCTTTGCAATGGAAAGCGGGTGACAACCGTAATCTCATGGGCCTGGAAGTAGTGGCGCAGTTTCCTTGAGGCCATGATGAGGCCAAAAATCAACTTTTGCATGCCAGAGTACCTTGATATAGCCCCTGTAACAGGGAGCTGACGAAGAACACTGGGCGCTGCACCACTTTCTTCCTTGCCACGTACTTGTGGTTTTCCCTACTACCGTGGTTCTCCTTGTCTTGATTCGCATCTGGTCTTGTCGGGCTTTGCTCACTCTCTATTTCTTCTACTTCCCGATGTGCCACCAGGGCTGCACTAACCACTTAATTAGTTGTCGCTAAATATAGTAGCAATGGCTCTTGTGGTTTGGGAGCAACCAAGGTGGGCATAGAGGACAAGTAGGTCTTCAAATCTTGCAATGTCGTGTCTGCTTCTGGGGTCCACTCCATGGGCCCTGCCTTCTTTAAAATTTTGAAGAAAGGCAAGGTGCGCTCGACAGACTTTGAGATGAATCTGCTAAGTGCGATGACGCACCCTGTCAAACGCCTCACATCTTTAACTATCCTGGGTGCCTGGATCTACTTGATAGCCTTAATCTTATCGGGGTTGGCCTCGATCCCGCGATGGGACATGAAAAACCCAAGTAACTTGCTGGAGGGAAGGTGTAACGCCCCGTACACACCCGCCGGTGGTCATTACTCCTGGCGGGATCTAGACTGGCCCCATAGATCAATACTAGTCTTTTCTGCGCACTTTGTCCTCACTCGTGCGCACCCGGGAGCAACTTCCCGGTCGGTCAGCCATCCTGAAACTACTCCATGCTGAGCATGCTTAACTTTGGAGTTCTTTCTGAATGGGCTCCCGGAAAAGAAGGAATTCCTTATTGATATGAGTAGTCTACCATCCCTAATAAGCCAGGCTATCACATACACCCCCACTCAGAGGATCCGACATCCTCGTCGGGCCACAGGAACGTCCCCTCTTGGCACATACGTCTGTGCTTCCAGTCTGGCACATGTGCCATGCCGTGTGCCACGACGGATCACAAACGTCATGAACAACATGACCGCGCACCTATACGCAAACATCCGTGTAACCGTGAGGGTCGGCTCTGATACCAACTTGTAACGCCCCGGACACACCCGCTGGTGGTCATTACTCCTGGCGGGATATAGACTGGCCCCATTGATCAATACTAGTCTTTTCTGTGCACTTTGTCCTCACTCATGCGCACCCGGGAGCAACTTCCCGGTCGGTCACCCATCCTAAAACTACTACAAGCTGAGCACGCTTAACTTTGGAGTTCTTTCCGAATGGGCTCCCGGAAAAGAAGGAATTCCTTATTGATATGAGTAGTCTACCATCCCTAATAAGCCAGGCTATCACAGAAGGCCAAATACACACTTCTCCAGGTTTAGCTTCAAGTTGATCTTGCGCATATTAGCAAATGTCTCCTCCAAGTCCTGGATCAGGGTAGATCTGTCCTTGGTTTGGACCACAATATCATCCATATAAACCACAATGTTTCTGTGCAACTGTGGTTCAAAACCAATCTGGACTGCCATTGCAAAAGTGGACCCGACACTCTTTAACCCGAAAGGCATGCGCACAAAGCAGTATGTACCACATGGGGTGATGAACGAGGTCTTCTCTTCATCTTCCTTGGACATGAAGATCCGATGATATCTAGAGTACGCATCCAGGAAATAAAGCAAATCACAACCTGAAGTGGAGTCCATAATCTAGTCAATGCGCGTCAAGGGAAATGGGTCCTTTGGGCAAGCCTTGTTGAGATATGTGAAATCTATGCAAAGCCTCCATTTTACCTTAGCATTGCGTATGACCACTGCGTTTGCTAACCATGTTGGATGCAGTACTCCTCTGACCAAACCTGTTGCCTCAAGATTCTTGATCTCTTCAGAAATGAACTGCTGCCTCTCCAAGGCTTGCTTTCGAACCTTCTGCTTGATGGGTCGGGCATGTGGGCGGACAACAAGGTGGTGCTCGATTACCTCCCTGGGTACACCGGGGATATCAGATGGTTGCCAAGAAAACACATCGATATTCGCCCGCAAGATGTCAATGAGCGTGCTTTCCTATTTGTCGTCAAGGGTGGCGCTGATAGTAAAGGTACCATCAACGCCAGTCAGCCCTGCCAGGACCTTTTTCACATGTGGTGCAACATTCTTGGATCTCTTGCCGTTGGAACTCTCTGCCAAGTCATCAACAGGTGTAGCACACTCCGAAGAGGTATGCTTCCCAGATTCCTTGCTGGTTTCCCTATTGCCATTCTTCTTTCCTTTATTTTCCTTGGTGGGGACTGCTGCAACCGCGGCCTCTACCGTGACTATGTCCCGATACATCTTATCCATCCAAATGATCGCGTCTTTCTCGTCTGACGGAATGGAAATGACTCCTACCGGCCCCGGCATCTTCAAAGTGTGTAGGCATAGTGGGATGCCGCCAAGAATTTCGCCAGAGCTGGGCGTCCATGGATCCCATTGTACGGCAGAGGGTGGTCAACCACATCAAACACAACCTTCTCAGTACGATAGTTCAATTGTCCCCGAAATGTCATCGCCAACATGATCTTTCCCTTAGGATGACTCATGTTGGGATTGACTCCTTGAAACGTGACCGTTACTTTTAGTTCTTCCTCCCACTACAAAAAAATACACTTCTGTGATGCTACGTGTTTGTCATAGTAGGTCACGTTTTCTGTAATGCATGTACATCCATGACTATGACAGAATCACGATAGTCATACTTGTGCTGTCGTAGAAGTGTTCCATGACATTACCAAAATTATCATCACGGAAGTGTCCACTTCCATGACGATAAATCACGTGTCACAGAAGTTCTTTTGTCAAGGGTGACCGACACGTGGCATCCACCGTAACAGAACGTCGTTAAGCTATCGGGTCCGGTTTTGGATCCGATAACCCGTTAACAGCCCCGACCAATGGGGATTTTCCACGTGTAAAATCATCATTGGCTGGAGGGAACACGTGTCGGCTCGCCGTTGGGACAGATGTCATCGACTCATTGGACCCAAAGCGCCTATGATACGTCGACATGTGGCACGGCCCAACAGAGGCCCATTCCTGTGAAAAGGTCGGCCTGTTTGACTTGGTCAAAATGTGGCGGGCCGGCCCATGGCAAGCCTGTTAATGGCCTGTTCGCATATAGCCCATTTACAGCCCGCTAATCCAGGGCCCATTTATGACCTATCTAAATTAGGCCCAGTAGCGTCATGTGGGCCGTCCAATATAATTCCATCCCGTTTTAACTTCCGGCCCATGTATGGCCCATGACGTCTTTCGGCCCATATGAGGCCCTTAGTAACCCTTGACCCATTAACGGCCCGTGGTAAAACTAGCATGTAATGAACAGTGTATCACTTTATACCCATTAACGACCCATTATTCCGTTGGGCCATTTCTGGCCCATGTTATCTTTCGGCCTTCTCAGGGCCCATTTGTTCTTGGGCTCATTTCCAGCATTCGTTTACTTTCGGCCCGTTACTGTCATTTTTTGCTTGTGGGCCAAATTCAGCTCGTGGTTACAGTCGGCCCGTTTGTGGCCCATTAATACGTTGGGTCATTTTCATAGCGTCATCAAATACGTCCGATTAACGACGGCCCGTTATGGTCGGCCCATGAATGGACGATTTCAACTCTAGCCCATTTACACTACAAGAGGAACCCCCCTTTAGCAACGCATCAATGCGTTCTCATATGTCCATATAACCGTTGCTAAGGTCTACACCAACGGATTAATATGTGTTGCCTTTGGTGGCGTTGCTAGGGTCTACAACAATGGATATAATTGCGTTGGTAATCCAGGTGAAGAATCGCTGCAAGGTAGCAACGTATATAGTTGCATCCTAACAACAATTCAGATGCGTTGGTGGGTAACCTACATGAGCTGATTTGGCATTGACAATTACTAATATTTAATATACTACCAATAATAGTTACTAGATCAAAATTGATAGTGCACACGAACACCAATCCAGAAAATAGAAGGATCTCATTTATTAAGTCGAGTCGATTGCATTACATTGAGCACAATCCAAAGAGTACATATACATGATATCTGTACATTGAGAATGAAACTATCATCCTTTTTTAACACATGAAAATGACATTCTATAACATTAACGTAAAACTATCTGATAGCAGCCCCATTATCCACTTTGCAATCAACAACTTAGCCATGCACCATCCATTTATCTTCAATTTGCAGCAACAAAAAACTGACATAGGGAATGTATCATTAGAAATAAGAGACAAAAATTCAGCTCAATAGAGTAACAACAAAGAGAAGCCTCATACAAAGGATAAAGCCATGAGATCATTAACCCAGCTGCAAGACCAATACTTTCGACATCTTTGAGTTGTCTGATCATATATTTCCCAAAGTTCTAAGAAGCTATCCAACATTCATTATTTATGCATCACTGAAAATCAAGAATGCGATGAGAATACAATCAAAACATGGTCTATGAAGGGATGATGACTAAAATAATTTTACCTCTGGTTATTGTAGACACATGATTTCATGTATAGGAAGTCTCGAGTGCCTAATTAATATAAGAATTAAGATAATAGTATATCACACCAATAACAATATACAGTATATAGGTTGTTTTGGTGCCATTCTCAAATTGTTGTCCATGCATCCTGAATGGAATTATCTATGAAGATATGCGTGTACAAGTTGCACAATGAAATCTAAGCATAATCTATGTATAATGAAGATAGCAAACCTACATAAAAGTTTTTGCTCCATAAACCACTTTTAAAGTATGTCCCATTCACTTGAGTACATCAGGATGTTTTGTACTGAAAATCGAAGGGATATCTAGAGTTATACATAGGTCATACACATTTCTTGCACAATTGGACATCCCGTGCACATTTTCTTTTAGTAACTGAAAAGATTAAGTACCAACTGTTCAAACGCTCCTGCAATACATATATGTAGAGTCAAGAGTAGCTCTACATGTATTCCTGTTTGAGTGTGGTTATAATTTCGAAATGACTAGGAGTTATACAGGAATTAAATATGAACAATATCAATATATGTAGGCATAACTGATAAATGGACTCTTTTCAAATAAAAATAAAAACATAAGTGGTTAGCAGATGTGCCAGACTGGTGTATAACTGGTTCCATAATAGGACACCAAAGTTATGGGGAGAAGAAATTGTCCTAGATTCTTCACGACTCATGCGAGAAGGATTCAGGAAAGCTACGCACCACTTCAGGCAGAACCCCTGAATATGACAGAACCCATTGTTAACTTCCATGGAAACAAAATATAAATGTAATTAAACTACAAGAAAACAGGAAAAGTACTATCAGATTATTTACGCATCTAATAATTGAGATGTTTGTTAGTCCTTTTATCGACAACTCACAAACGGATATCCACGATAGTCCTTTGCCCTCTTGACGTGCTAAGTATGTTGAGCCCATAGGCGATGTCATTTCCTCATAGGTGTGAGCCTTTCAATTTGTGATTGGCAGTATAGCTAACTTGAACATGCGCGTGTACTTTTAATTTAATTCAAAATGCACACTAAAGATAAAAGGGATTTCTTCTAACCATATAAGCATTAAGTCCTTTTGTTTGTCACAGAAAACTAAATTACTGAATTGTCATGGTTGCCATTAGGTAAAAACCGTTCCGCATTTTGGTAAACATTGTGTCGTTTTCTTTGTAACTATTTCAAATGAGTTGATCAGAAATATAATACCAAGCTCACATGTGGTGTTCTTTGCTGTGTACCTATTTCAGAGTTAATCATATAAACAGTTGTCCATAGCATATATCTTAAAGGATTTGCTGCAGGTACACATCAGATTGTTGTCAGCTTATGGTTCGCCGGATCAAAACCACAAGGTTTAGCTAAATCAGGTCCTTGAAGGGGTGAGGATTGTGACACCTACATTTTCCTTATAAGAAGTTAACTTCTAGAATAGAGTTCATGGCTTAAGCTCTGAGGATGAACAATCCTCCAATTTGATTATATGATCAATTATTTCTAAAACTTGTTCATTGTGGCGCTTTGCACTCTTTATACCTGACATATACTTATCAACTTCCACGGGCACACAATACGTGCATATCAACTAGAAGAGGAGTACACACTACTTGCACATGAATTGCTACAGTATATGTACTAGGATTTTAATTAGGAGGAATGCACAATCATGATGATCCTTGCCTCCTTGGCAGAGGTGGAGGCAAAGTCAAGAACCCCATCATGGTTGGGACATTGGGAGATGGTTGCCAAGGCGACACTTGGTGGAACGGCGTTGGCCGCCGGCCGCAACAGAGGGTCGGGTGATCATGTCGAACAACAACAGGCAGCGCTAAGACACCAGCGGAAGAGGCATGGAGGCGATGTGCATGGTGTGTGACCTGCCCTCGGGCTTGTGCGTGAAGCATGGTGGTCGTGTAGGTGGTCAGCGGTGGGAAGGGTAAGAGGGCAGAGGGGATGAGTGACTTACCGGAGGTCGGGGGGTAGCCTGGGCGGAGCACCACCATCGAGGCCAAGCCAGCAGCCGCGCGTGCGAAGACGCTCGGGCTGTTCGGCCGTTAGACCAGATGAGGGTCGGGAGCTGTGCTGGTGGCCCATGGCCACTGGGTGGATGCAGGGGCGCAGGAGAATGTCGCTGCGGCGGAGGATCCGAGCAGAGAGTTTGGGGGAGCACGGCTGGTGAGAGAGAGGAATCGGCGGAGAGAAAGATCTAACTTCTTTTACAACTCTGCTTGGTTGCGTGCTATTTGCATGGAGCAGGTACACATAACGTGGAGGTGTGGGCTCTATCTTTGGATATGCATTATCATCGTGGGTGGTTGACTCATCATGGGAGGTGGGAGGTTCTGCCGAACAACACATGCCATCATCGTTGCTAGTTATGCGTTGCTGTAGGGAGGTTTTTGTTGTAGTGTTACGACCATAATGTGGTCTGTTATTGGCCCATGTTTGGCCGACATATCATACGGTCCGTAGAAGGCCCATTGGTGATACGGCCCGTAGAAGGCCCATTGTGTCAACGGCCCATATAAGGCCCATGGTTTCTATGCCCCGTAGAAGGCCCATTGTTTCTACGGCCCTTAGAAGGCCCATTGTTTCTACGGCCCGTAGGAGGCCCATGTTAACTACTGTAAATATGTAGCCCATGGTTAATGTGGCCTAGTTTAAAAAAATAGGTTATTGCGGCCACTAGCAAACCGCAGAAAAAAAACTGCACTGACTACAAGAAAACAAATAAACAAGACAATAAGGAAATAGATAGGCAAGCAACTTACGCTAGGCTATCACGGCTATTACACATATTACATCCACTGGGCATCAAAGTTCACCACTAGTGCAAATATAGGGAACAAAGCAGCATATAAACGCCACAGCAAAACAAGTCCAGAACTGAAACCACTTCAGAAGAGCTCAAGAAACAATGTCCTGGGTACCCATAATGCTGGCAAGATGCTTAGCAAGCTTATTAACTTTCTCTTGTTTGGCGCTTAACTCCTCCAGCACTTGCTGTTGCACCAGAAAGTATGCATCTGAATTCTGTAGGGACTTCCTCAGTCCTTCGGCTTCCTGTCGCATAACATCCGATCAATGTATTTCAACTTGAAGTTGAGACTCAAGAAGCCGAACTGATTCAGGCAGCGAGTTCGAAGAGCTGGTGCCAGTAGTAGTAGCCAGTAACTCGAACACTACATCAAGACAGGACTTTGGGGTTGTCTCAGTGTCTTCAATATAGTTTTTATCAGCTTTCTTGGAGACCAACATGGATGTCTCACTATCTTGAACCTTATCTGCATTACTTCCTGTACCATTGCATAACGGGGTACTCTTCACCAATATTTTATCCGCATTCTAAAAGAGAAACAAACAAACACATCACATGTTTACAATGTAGTATATGAAACTCATTTTCGTAAACCAGTTCAGTAGTAAGGTGGACAGGATAACAACATGAAACAAACATATATCTATGTAGTATGGTCACTGTATGGTCTATATCATTCTAGTTTATGTTGCCAAATCAAGATAGATACCATTCAAATCATATCTATTTAAGACAAAACAGCTTAGACAGAATATAAGTGTGGGAAACAACACAGCAATAACAACACTTGTAAGGTGCATGGCATGAGAATATAACTTTTTATTCAATTGAAACTGAAATCAACATAGAGCAAGTTACAAGAGCAAACACGTTAAAGAAACAGGTTTAAAACATACCTGTTGCGCCATTGGAGTTTCAATTGCATCCTTCAAATTTGAAATTAGTTGGTATGAGTAAATACAGTGATGCAAGAGCAAAGTAGTATGAACCATAGCTATGGAACCTGACCTGAGAACAATTCTTCTTTTGCTTTAAGCGTTGACTTGGGGTTTGGAGTGGTGGTCCTCGTGCTTTGGCACTGCAGTTGCCTTACTAACTGCTCGTGTTTGGGTGCTCTGTGGTGGAGACGGTGCTGTGCCAATGGGAATTGTGTTACTATCTGCTGGGGTTGGGGTTAGAAGGGGTGTAGCTGGTTCTCTGTCCAACTGGGTAGGGGTACAATCTGCGTGAGTCTTGGTTATGTGTGGTGGGGCTAGTTCTTGGGAAAGTACAACCATGGTTCTATCTCCATCTACAGGTAGCACAATCTTTTTTGAAGACCGTGTTTTTACTCCCACAGATACTGCCATCACCCCCTCCAAATGAAATGGCTGATAAACAAGAAAAGTAATTGAATGTACAGACATTGTAAGATACACAGGTGCAATGGATAGTAGGGAAGAAAACAAGGCATGAAATAATTCACATTTATGTTGTCTAAGCAAACAGAATAGCAGGACATAATTTGACATATATGATGGCTAATTAAACAGGATAGCATGACACAATTTCACATGTATGATGGCTAACTAAACAGGATAGAATGATATACTTCAAAATATGATGACTATGTAAACAGGATAACATGATATAACTATACGATCTGTCTATTAAAGTGGTTGGCATGCCATAAATCACAAACATGTCGTCGATGGAAACATGATGGCATGATATAATTCACAGATAGAATGACATAATTCAAAATATGATGACTATGTGAAGTGTGAACAGGATGAGATGATATAACTATATTATGTCTTTAGAAAATGGGTTGGCATGCCATAATTCAGATACATGTTGTCTATGTAAACATCATGGCATGATATAATTCAAATATATTATTTATATACTAAGGAAGTGAGTAGAGGGAAATCGCATATATGATGTGTCAACTAAGGAGATGGCATTCAATATCGTGTATATGATGTAAAAACTAAGCATTGCAATATAGCATATGCATGATATGAGTAATATAACCCTGCGAAGTTTGAGCATACACCTCAGGGGGATAATAGGACTAGTCATCTGCCTCTGAATCCTGCTCTGAAGAGCTATCTGTAGCCAGCAAGATATCTGCTTCACCAGGTAGCATTGTCTGCTCTGAAGACCTTGTTTTCACTCCAGATTTCTCCATCACCAATTCAAACGGCCGATGCACAGGAAGAGCAGTTGAATATACAAACATTTTCGACCAAAGAAATGAGAAATACAAAAAAGTATGGCATGATATAATTCACAAATATGACGCTTGGCTAAACAGCATGGCATTGCATAATTCACACATATAATGCCTTGCAACAAGATAGCATTGCATAATTCACATATATAATGTCTTGCAACAAGATGGCATTGCATAATTCACATATATGGTAATTAGACACTAAACATGTGGCATTCACAATGTACTAAAATTGTTGGCAAATTTAACACGTAATAAAAAAATGACGTCATGATATAATTCACATATAAGATGACTGGCTAACCAGGGTGGCATTGCAAAATTCACATATATGATGCCTGGCTAAACAAGATGGCATTGCATGATTCACATATACGATAAAGAAACTAAACAGATGGCATTGACACAAAGCATGTCTAAACTAAGCAGATGACATCTTTGATGTATACAGTAAGCAATGCAAGGCACCATATGCATGATTTTACCAACATCAGCATGCCAAGTTAGAGCGAAGACCTCATGGGGTAAATAAGAGTGGTCTTCTGCTTATGAATCCCCCTCAGAACAGTTATCTTCCTCTTGATTACGACTCGAAATGGGTGGAGGGGGGCTGCCTTTGCGCCCACCATGGAGCGACGTCTGCATGAAATTTTATTGCCACGCAAGGCTCGTCTCTTTTGCTCTACATGTTCAGTTCCATTGTGTACAATAACTGACATGCATAAGAATAAAACATAGTGAGATTATGTAAGGAGTGCATGTACAAATCCAGAGTGATGGTAGCAAACTGTGGATAGACCCAAAACAAATGATAGCAGGCAGATAATAGCTTTAGTTAAAAAATACAGATAATGGCTCCTTTAATGATTGTTTGCACCCAACATGAAGCTCATAGTAGACACCCAAGATTAACCAGATAGTAGACAGATAGTACTGATTGCTGCCCCAATATGTACCCCACAACCATTTAAAATCTCAAGTTTTAGCATAAGTTTGGAGCTGAGTCAGAGTCTAATAGGTGAACACGACGATAAAGTAGCATGTCATCATATTAAGCAATGCATAACGTAATAAGACATGGTAGAGTGCGACCTCTCTTGCGGACCCGTGTAGTCCTCAAGGTCATCTGCTCAGTTGATGATCGTAATGGAGTTGTCGTGGCTGCCGGTGGCGGGGAAGAAGATCTGAGGCAGCGAAAGACAATCTGGAGAGCGGATCCCTACTGTGGTGAACCCTTCCGTCGTTGGAGCAGCTGAGCTGGGGTGGAACACAGCACCGCAGGAGCAGGACAAACCACACAAGGTTTTCTTTGACACATATCTGTAACAGAATTAATTGTGTAAGGGCTTGTTTCAATTTCAGGATTCTAACAATGCAGGGATAGGAAATAGACAGGAATAGGATAGGAATGCACGTGCAAAACAGAGAATTTAAAAACACAGGATTTCTGCCAATCTGGGTGTTTGGTTCACAAGAATTGGAAGATCATAGGATGCAAAGAAGCATGGTGAGATTAAGTCAAACCACAAGAAGTGTACAACCTCTTTGGCGAAGCCATGTTGATCTCAGCGTGATTGGGTTGGCCGGTGAGGATGCTCCGGCTGACTTGGCTGTCGGAGGAGGGGAAGATCTTAGGCGTCTGGAGATGGAGCCTGAGGTACAACTCCGGTTTGATGGAGGGTTTAGTCGTTGGAGGAGCTATGGTGAGTTGTACGACGCAGAGGCTGAAGCAGGACAAGAGAGACAACGTTAACCTGAGTGGAATTCTAATAGCATCTCCAATAGATGATGTAAAATACATAACCACAAAGTGCTAGATGTATACATCAGCTGCTCATCTCTGAACTTAAATGTCATGACTGAATTTAACTGTTCAAACTGAACTTAACTATCGAAACAGAATTTTGCTGTCGAAACTGAATTTTACTATCAAAATTGAACGCACTAGAGGTGAGGCTACACGTCAGTCGACTGGCTTTTTCATCTCTGGTCAGTCGATTTTGCAGCCGTTGGATACAAAATCAAGGGCCTGCAGTTCATCTTCAACCTCCACCCCCCTGAGGCGCCAGCCACCACCGGCCAAACAGCCGCCCCCCGCCGCCCGCGGCCGGCGGTGCGCCGCCTCGCCCGCCCCGAAAACACTCCCCACCGTCGGTCCGCTGCCACCCCGGTAATTAGGCTACAGTAATCCCACGCTAATCGTGCCATGACACCTCGGTTATTGTTGCTGTCCTCGCAATAATTTGAAACCGTTCAAAATTCAAATTCAAATTTATGATAAGAATAAAAGTTTTCAAAAATTAAAACAAAAATGTTCGGTGGTTGCCGAATATTACAAGGGTAATTATGGGGCAACAAACACCTTTTTATAAAATGGCTAAATGGTTTAAAATGATTTAAACAGAAAATAAAGAAATAATAAAAGAAAACAGAAAACAAACAAACAAAAAAAGGGGAAAAGGAAAAGAACCCCCCCCCCCGGGCCAGCCGACCCAACTGGCCGGCCCATTCGACCACAGGCCCAACTGGACAAAGGCCCAGCCGGCCACCCCACTCCCCCCATAACCCCCCACCCCTGGTCAAACCCTAACCCAACCACCCGCACTCCCCCCACGCTGTTCCCCCCTCCCGATCCAATCTGGATCGGGGACGAGACCCCCACTCGCCCCACCCCGCTCGCCCCCCTCACCCCCCGATCTGGATCGGGGGAAAAGGCACCCCGACGCCGCTCGACACCCCCCGCTGCGGTCGCGTACCATGGCGCCTTCGCCCTCATCACCGAACCCCGACGCCGCCCGGTTCTGCCCCGCCGTCGCCGAGAGCCGCCCCATCCCCATCGCCATGTCGGATGCCCTGACCTCACCGACGGACGCCGCTCGCCGGAGCCACTCCACGTCGCCTCGCCTCCTCATCGGCTCCGTCAAGCCTCGCCGGACGTCCTCATCCGCTCCGTCGTCGGACCACCCCAACCTTCCACGAGCCCGCTACTCGTGCCCTACTCCCTCCCCTGTGAGCTCCCCCTCTCCTCGTCCGTCGCCGCGGTCACTGCACTCTGTGCATGCCCCTGGCCATCGCCCTGTACGCGCGCCGCCCGTGCTCACCGCGGCCTCGTCTCGCCCGGCATGCCGTCACGCTGAGTCGCACCCGCAATGCTTCTCCTTCCCAGAGCGCTCGCACCTGCCGTGGCCCGCACCACCGCCGCCCCTGCTATCGCCGACGCGACCAGCACCGCCGCTGCTGGCCACCCTTAGCCTCGCCTTCGGCCTTTGGCCCACTGACAAAGGGGCCCCAGCCCCAGAACAAAAATGTTTAAAAAAAGAAAAAGGAGAATTAAAAATAATAATTAATAATAAACTAATTAATTAATTTAAGAATTAATTAACTTAATTAATTGTGTTTAACTAACCTAATCAATTAACTAAACTAATTAAACCTGTTTAGTTAGTCATAGACAATGACAGTAGGACCCACATGTCAGTTTGACTAGGTCAACTGACTAGTTGACCGCTGACACAATAATGATGTCATGCTGACATCACAAGTCACTATTTTGGATAATTCGGATTTAAAAAAAATAATTAATTATAGGAAATAGATAAATCTTTAAAAATTAATATAAAATAAACCGTAACTCGGATTAAATTATTTTCAACATGAAAGTTGCTCAGAACAACGAGACGAATCCGGATATGTAGCCTGTTCGTCTGCCACACATCCCTAGCATAGCAAACACGCAACTTTCCCCCCTCCGGTTCGTCTGTCCGAAAATGCGAAACACCGGGGATACTTTCCCGGATGTTCCTCCCCTTCACCGGTACCACCTCGTACCACGTTAGGGCACACCTAGCATCATGCTTTGTCATGTCATGCATCGTCGCCGCTGCTACCCAGTACGACTACGGTGTTGACGACCCCTCTCTCTTGCCAGAGCAACCAGGCAAGCCCCCCCTTGATCACTAGATATTGCCTACTCTTCTCTATACTACTTGCATTAGAGTAGTGAAGCATGTTACTGCTTTCCATTAATCCTATTCTGATGCATAGCCTGTCATTGTTGTTACAACTGTTGATACCTTAACTACAATCCTAAATGCTTAGTATAGGATGCTAGTGTTCCATCAGTGGCCCTACACTCTTGTCCGTCTGCCATGCTATACTACTGGGCCGTGATCACTTCGGGAGGTGATCACGGGCATATACTATATACTTTACACTGTTACATTACCGGTGATACTGTTTGGACATGGGGGCTGAAGGGGCAGGTGGCTCCATCCCGGTGGAGGTGGGCCTGGGTTCCCGACGGCCCCCGACTGTTACTTTGAGGCGGAGCGACAGGGCAGGTTGAGACCACCTAGGAGAGAGGTGGGCCTGGCCCTGGTCGGCGTTCGCAGATACTTAACACGTTTAACGAGATCTTGGTATTTGATCTGAGTCTGGCTACTGGCCTATACGCACTAACCATCTACGCGGGGACAGTTATGGGCACTCGACGTCGTGGTATCAGCCGAAGCCTTCGTGACATCAGCAACGGAGCAGCGCGCGCTGGATTGGACTGGAATGCCTACTAGGCTAGGTCTGCTTCCGGCCGCCCACGCAACATGCAGGTGTGCTAAGGGCGATGGGCCTAGACCCCTGGGCGTTTAGGTTTAGACCGGCGTGCTGACCTCTCTGTTGGTCTAGGTGGGGCTGCGACGTGTTGATCTTCCGAGGCCGGGCATGACCCAGAAAAGTGTGTCCGGCCAAATGGGATCGAGCGTGTTGGGTTATGTGGTGCACCCCTGCAGGGAAGTTAATCTATTCGAATAGCCGTGATCTTCGGTAAAAGGACGACTTGGAGTTGTACCTTGACCTTATGACAACTAGAACCGGATACTTAATAAAACACACCCTTCCAAGTGCCAGATACAACCGGTGATCGCTCTCTCACAGGGCGACGAGGGGAGGATCATCGGTTAGGATTATGCTACATGATGATACTTGGAGGACTTCAGTCTACTCTCTTCTACATGCTGCAAGACGGAGGCTGCCAGAAGCATAGTCTTCGAAAGGACTAGCTATCCCCCTCTTATTCCGGCATTCTGCAGTTCAGTCCACATATGATAGCCTTATTCCAGTTGATACCAATGCATACATATGTAGTGTAGCTCCTTGCTTGCGAGTACTTTGGATGAGTACTCACGGTTGCTTTCTCCCTCTTTTCCCCCTATCCCTTCTACCTGGTTGTCGCAACCAGATGTTGGAGCCCAGGAGCCAGACGCCACCTTCGACGACGACTCCTACTACACCGGAGGTGCCTACTACTACGTGCTGCCCGCTGACGACGACCAGGAATAGTTTAGGAGGATCCCAGGCAGGAGGCCTGCGCCTCTTTCGATCTGTATCCCAGTTTGTGCTAGCCTTCTTAAGGCAAACTTGTTTAACTTATGTCTGTACTCAGATATTGTTGCTTCCGCTGACTCGTCTATGATCGAGCTCTTGTATTCGAGCCTTCGAGGCCCCTGGCTTGTAATATGATGCTTGTATGACTTATTTTATTTGTAGAGTTGTGTTGTGATATCTTCCCATGAGTCCCTGATCTTGATCGTACACGTTTGTGTGTATGATTAGTGTACGGTCAAACCGGGGGCGTCACAAGTTGGTATCAGAGCCGACTGCCTGTAGGAATTCCCCTTCCACACTCCTTGGCCGAAGTTGAGTCTAGACATTACAAAACTTTTACTAACATGGCTGTGTGCCTTATGGGCCCACGTCGCCATTGGGTGGTATTAGGATCTTTTATTCCTCGTCTATACTCTGGGATTCTGACTCTCTCCTACTCGGGTTAAATGGTTTTGCTAAAATCTAACTCTAGGTTCTCGTTACCACTTCCTGCCGAATAGCCCCTTCATTACAGATGATTGACTGCTTCAACAGAAGATTCTGACAATACTCTCCGATGTTCTCCCAAAACCTTATGCCATTGATTTTGCAATTCCCTACCACCAAAATATCCCTATGGATAAGTATTTAGACCTGTCATGCTTACTTTTATTCCCAGTCGATCTTGTTATTATAAGATACCCCGAGAATACATTGTGCCTACTGCCTTGCAGTTCTTTGCCACATGCATACCACTACGGATAATTACTCGCATTTATCGAGTATCCGCTCATCCCCAGATATTCATGCAGTTCACAAAATTCTTCGAAATACCATTTGGTCTTCCGAAAATCCTGAGCAACCTATTGCTCCTGAAATTCTTGCCTTCTTGCATTATGGTTAATCCCATAAGTATAGTAATCTTATTGGCAACCTTTGTCAATATCATTTTGAGTCCATTGACTCAATATGTTGCGAATGCTCGCAATCCTCACTCAGATCATAGAATTCATTCTTCCAGCTCAGATGTCATTTAAAACATGAGCTGGTCCTCGGCCAATGAGATTGCCATCGATTGTACCCCTAAGTCTATTCAACTTGTCCGTCCTTGATCAGAGCGTTTGCTCCTGATCCCTTGATTTGAAAATCATAATTCCTTTGTTATTTAAACGTTGAATTATTCAGATGTTCTATAAAACGATGCATTTGCATTCTTTCTTCCTCTGATTGGGTATCGATACTCACATCAGCTCCATTGTGGATCACCATATCCACTGGTGGATTATTATCCGACAATGTCCTTCATAATTAATCACCTTGTGAGTTCTTTCTCCGATACATAACGCCTTTGGTAATTTGTATCCTCTCCTTTTGCCAACCATGCTCTGCTTTTGAGCTGGTAATATTTACTCTCAAAGCTTGTGGTATATGTTTCCATGATACCCTGACGGGTTGAACCTATGCCTTCCTTAATTTGTGTGACCTCGAAAGTTATGCGGGTTATACCCTGCTGACGCTTCGTTAGATAACTTTTCAACACTACAACTTCGAAAAGGGGAGGTAAATGTAAGGTTATGCATTGAAGAAGTGGGAGTCGACCTTGAACTTTGTGTTCATGCCCATGGACACGATGTAGATCTTACAATTAAAGCTTCTCTTAAATTAATTACTCCCTTGGTATAAGTTCATATTATATCTGGGATCTGGCCTTTTGCAATCGTGGTTTCGACCATGTTCTCTTTTAGGTACCGTTTCTCGTGCAAGTTTAAGCACTTGTCTTCTGCAGAGCAATACCCCAGTCCAACCTCTACTTTGATCTGTCGTCGAGTATTACCCCCTGGTATCTCGAGGATACCACGGGATACATAACTTCTTATGAGTTCTTCATCAACTAATATTCTTGCCGATTCCATTTTTCCAACGGGTTCTCAGTTGTTAGAACCCCTCAAGGACACCGACAACTGAATTGAGTCCGCACTATGATTCAACAACTCTTGGTAACCTTCATTACTTACGAGTCTGAACTCGATCACGTCATTCCGAGCCTACTCGGCTATATCATTATCGTGCCAAATTTTAACTGTGCTACCTGGTCCTTCTTTCCGGAGCACAATTTCGACGATGGGCTAAGCTTACGTCGATCTTCCTTGTCTTATCGTTTCACCTCAAACAACAAACTTGATTTCAAGTTTGTGTCGTACCCATGGTTCCAATAACCTTTCGCTTCATCATTCGTTTGACTTGATGTCATCGCCGACCGATTACATCTCCATGAAACCTCTCGACAGAAATTGTCATGATCATCATCAACATTTCGAGCTCCTCAAGGATATCAATTGAATTCCTGATGAGAAATACCATCCTTGCCCTCGATGATTTGTGTTATCATCGACCACTCGATTGCCTTCCGTTCAACACAAACTTGTTCGTGTTTTGTGTTATACCTTGAGATCCTTGCTATCCAGCATTTGTTCTCCTTTACCTTGGAGTATTACCATCTTTTATGTCAAGAATGTTGTGAGAATTTCACCACCTCTTAAGAATTCTTGGTATCGTGATACTTCTCACCATCACCATTCTTTCTTGGTCCTCGTGTTGATTCCAACCGGGGTACCAACAAGTGAACGGTGTTGTTTGGATTCTGCACTTCTAGCAACCCTATTGCTTTGAAGTTAATGGTCGGCCGTTCGTTCTTAGACTATTGATTATTGAATCACCATTCTGACATTGGTCGTGCAACCCAACCCATATTTTGGGCGCACCTTTCAACCAATGTTTAATTGTGTATGTTTTCCGTGAGCATACTTCCTTATATCATTTGATCTGACAAATGTTATCTCCTTGTTCACTTAATTGTGGAAATCCATCTTTTGGAAATCTCGATGAATTGCGTTGAGTTCACCAGACACCTCCTTGTCCTCTCCTTGGATTAATGATGAACTCTTGTTAACGGAAATCACTTCATAGTTCATTTCCCGAGAATCTTACATTGTCATCTCGTCAATTGTGTTGCACCTTTTCTTCTCAGGCTTACTAAGTCGGAGGTATCCTGGCACTAATCAGATCTGAATCTAGGTCAGATATGATGGTTGGAACATATTTCCAAGAGTTACAACAATGGTCCTTATGTGACCCGGTAAGGTGATGTCATGCCTAGCACACCTGGCCGGAGGCCCAATTGTTATAGTTTCCCTTTTCAGCCAGGCTATCCTTTCTTCCATGAGGAAATTGTAAGACTTATTCTATAAGTTCTTCCTGATGGACCCTTTTTGTTTCCAAAGTCTGAACTTGCTTGAAGACCATGCAATGCTATCTCGAAGCATGTTTGTGGTACTCCGATTTTCAACAAGGACATTTGAAGCCAATGCTAAATGTTTCCTGCTAAATTATCCAAACACCGCTGTATGGGTAATGTCATGAAATTTCTCTCCCCTACCTAAAGAGTTTTTCTACGTTATATCCTATCATGGATATCATGCTCTGCTTGTCCTTGGGAAGGATATACCCCTGAAAGATGTGTTTAAACACATTTTTCCTTTCCATTGTTCTGTTTAACCTGAGGATCACATTTTCCTTTCCATTGGTTTGTTTAACCTTTCTTGTGATCTATATGATCTAAACAGTAAGATTCTTCTGCTCATGTAAACACATCGGTGTACAATTCTGTCAGCAAGACCCTGTTACTATTGTTTATGACATTCCGGTAGCCACCGATGGATGAGAACTTTGCCTATTGGTCCGCCTCGTTCAACGAGCAGGAAAATGGTTCTCTTCGTCCCTCGCCCTTGGTACCGACGCTGTTGCCAACACAACTGGCAGGCTACCCTCTGACATGCCTTATCTACATGATCGTGCAAGGCATCACCACCCTTCCTACTTTTACCCCACATGGTGGGCCCATAACCCACAGTTCCACAGGATCGAAACCTGACTCTCCTGTACACCCTGTTGTCAAACTTATTCCCCACGCTTGACTTCGTATGTAATTCACGGGCCACCTGCCTAGTGATCTATTCTGGTATCAGGCGCAATACTTATTCCCATTGCTCTGAACCCCTTTCACATTTCGTATCAGGCAACAAATGATTGCCTATCCACTTGAAACTTCTTATTGCACCTTCGTACCTTGCTCTCGATATTTTCTTCAGTTTCAATTCAAAAGTTACTTTCTACCACCTTCCCCGATGTTATCGACCAGGTAGTCAACCTTGTAGAGGTCTGCTCTCTCAGAATAACCACCCTTTATTCTTTCATAAGAACGATGGAGATCCTGAAGAAAGGACGACAATTTCATCATGATGCGATGAAGCAGAGAAATGAAGACGTCCATGTAAGGGATCGACCTCTTCGAGAAGAGCAACCAAGACCGAGAAGATCCGTTAGAATTTCACAACCACAAATTTCCCCCTTACACCACCTCTTAAATCTCGGGACAAGATTTCTTGTAGTGGAGGAGAATTGTGACGCCCGGGTAATTAGGCTACAGTAATCCCACGCTAATCGTGCCATGACACCTCGGTTACTGTTGCTGTCCTCGCAATAATTCGAAACCGTTCAAAATTCAAATTCAAATTTATGACAATAATAAAAGTTTTCGAAAATTAAAACAAAAATGTTTGGTGGTTGCCGAATATTACAAGGGTAATTATGGGGCAACAAACAGCTTTTTATAAAATGGCTAAATGGTTTAAAATGATTTAAACAAAAAAGAAAGAAATAATAAAAGAAAACGGAAAACAAACAAACAAAAAAAGGGGAAAAGGAAAAGAACCCCCCGGGCCAGCCGACCCAACTGGCCGGCCCATTCGACCACCGGCCCAACTGGACAAAGGCCCAGCCGGCCACCCTACTCCCCCCATAACCCCCCACCCATGGTCAAACCCTAACCCAACCACCCGCACTCCCCCCCCACGCCGTTCCCCCCCTCCTGATCCAATCTGGATCGGGGACGAGACCCCCACTCGCCCCACCACGCTCGCCCCCCTCGCTCCCCCCCGATCTGGATCGGGGGAAAAGGCGCCCCGACGCTGCTCGACACCCCCCGCTGCCGTCGCGCACCATGGCACCTCCGCCCTCGTTGCCAAACCCCGACGCCGCCCGGTTCTGCCCCGCCGTCGCCGAGAGCCGCCCCATCCCCGTCGCCATGCCGGACGCCCCGACCTCGCCGACGGACGCCGCTCACCGGAGCCGCTCCACGTCGCCTCGCCTCCTCATCGGCTCCGTCAGGCCTCGCCGGACGTCCTCATCCGCTCCATCGTCGGACCACCCCAACCTTCCCTGAGCCCGCTGCCCGTGCCCTACTCCCTCCCCTGTGAGCTCCCCCTCTCCTCGTCCTTCGCCGCGGTCACCGCACTCTGCGCACGCCCCTGGCCATCGCCCTGTACGCGCGCTTCCCGTGCTCACCGCAGCCTCGTCTTGCACGGCGTGCCGTCACGCCGAGCCGCACCCGCAGTGCTTCTCCTTCCCGGAGCGCTCGCACCTGCTGTGGCCCGCACCACCGCAGCCCCCTGCTACCTCCGACGCGACCACCACCGCCGCCGTTGGCCACCCTTGGCCTTGCCTTCGGCCCCACGCCGGCGACTTCGCGACCGGATGGCCACGGCCTCGCCCCGCAACCGGGCGGGCTACGGCCTCCGCCCGGCGCCCACACGCGTTGCCCGCACGCCCGCTAGGCCTTTGGCCCACTGACAAAGGGGCCCCATCCCTAGAACAAAAATGTTTAAAAAAAGGAAAAGGAGAATTAAAAATAATAATTAATAAAATAATAATAATTAACTAATTAACTAATTAATTAATTAAAGAATTAATTAACTTAATTAATTGTGTTTAACTAACCTAATCAATTAACTAAACTAATTAAACCTGCTTAGTTATTCATAGACAATGACAGTAGGACCCACATGTCAGTTTGACTAGGTCAACTGACTAGTTGACCGCTGACACAATAATGACGTCATGCTGACATCACAAGTCACTGTTTTGGATAATTTGGATTTAAAAAAAATAAATTAATTCTAGAAAATAGATAAATCTTTAAAAATTAATATAAAATAAACCGTAACTCGGATTAAATTATTTTCAACATGAAAGTTGCTCAGAACATCCAGACGAATCCGGATACGCAGCCCGTTCGTCCGCCACGCATCCCTAGCATTCACTCTGTGCATTTTAAAACCGAACCGAAAAACCATACCGAAAATAAACCGAACTGAACCGAATTCACGATTTTTATGGTTTCTGGTTTCGATATGGTATGAACTTTTCATACCGTTTTGAATTTCGGTTTTATGGTATATACCGAAAAACCGAATGGTTAACCGAATAAACCGAAATAAAAAAATATATATTTCTTGAGGCAAACAACGATACAAGTAGTCATTTTTCTTGTATAAGAATAATATTTCCTGCAAAGACCTTCCATTTTTTCTTGTAACGTAGTAATTTTTCTCTTGCAAAAATGCTAACCACGTCGTCCATAACCTTTCAAGGCTTGAATTGAGGCATGCATATATACTTATATAAAGTTATATACCATTTGTATTTAAAAATTATGTGTTTGAATTTATAAGTTTGTAAAATATAGTATGTCATTTTCAAATTCGCGTCAACTTTGGTTATTATGGTATATACCGAAACAATACCGAAATAATTTGGTATATACCGAAACCGAACCGTATTTTAATATCATACCGTATAAACCGAAGTATTAATACCGTACAAACTGAAAAACCGTATAAACCGTACCATGCAAACCGAATAAACCGAACGCACAGAGTGACCTAGCATAGCAAACACGCAACTTTCCCCCCTCCGGTTCGTTTGTCTGAAAATGCGAAACACCGGGGATACTTTCCCGAATGTTCCTCCCCTTCACCGGTACCACCTCGTACCGTGTTAGGGCACACCTAGCATCAATCTTTGTCATGTCATGCATTGTCATGCATTTGTTTGCATTATATTTATTGTTTCTTCCCCTTCTTCTCTCGCCAGACATCGAGACCGAGGCCGCTGCTACCTAGTACGACTACGGTGTTGACGACCCCTCTCTCTTGCCAGAGCAACCAGGCAAGCCCCCCTTGATCACCAGATATTGCCTACTCTTCTCTATACTACTTGCATTAGAGTAGTGTAGCATGTTACTGCTTTCCGTTAATCCTATTCTGATGCATAGCCTGTCATTGTTGTTACAACTGTTGATACCTTAACTACAATCCTAAATGCTTAGTATAGGATGCTAGTGTTCCATCAGTGGCCCTACACTCTTGTCCGTCTGCCATGCTATACTACTGGGCCGTGATCACTTCAGGAGGTGATCACGGGCATATACTATATAATTTACACTGTTACATTACCGGTGATACTGTTTGGAGATGGGGGCTAAAGGGGCAGGTGGGCCTGGGTTCCCGACGGACCCTGACTGTTACTTTGAGGCGGAGCGACAGGGCAGGTTGAGACCACCTAGGAGAGAGGTGGGCCTGGCCCTGGTCGGCGTTCGCAGATACTTAACACGTTTAATGAGATCTTGGTATTTGATCTGAGTCTGGCTACAGGCCTATATGCACTAACCATCTACGTGGGGACAGTTATGGGCACTCGACGTCGTGGTATCATCTGAAGCCTTCGTGACGTCAGCAACGGAGCGGCGCGCGCTGGATTGGACTGGAACGCCTACTAGGCTAGGTCTACTTCCGGCCGCCAACGCAATGTGCAGGTGTGCTAAGGGCGATGGGCCCAGACCCCTGGGCGCTTAGGTTTAGACCGGCGTGCTGACCTCTCTGTTTGTCTAAGTGGGGCTGCGACGTGTTGATCTTCTGAGGCCGGGCATGACCCAGAAAAGTGTGTCCGGCCAAATGGGATCGAGCGTGTTGGGTTATGTGGTGCACCCCTGCAGGGAAGTTAATCTATTCGAATAGCCGTGATCTTCGGTAATAGGACGACTTGGAGTTGTACCTTGACCTTATGACAACTAGAACTGGATACTTAATAAAACACACCCTTCCAAGTGCCAGATAGAACCGGTGGTCGCTCTCTCATAGGGCGACGATGGGAGGATCATCGGTTAGGATTATGCTACGTGATGATACTTGGAGGACTTTAGTCTACTCTCTTCTACATGCTGCAAGATGGAGGCTGCCAGAAGCATAGTCTTCGAAAGGACTAGCTACCCCCCTCTTATTCCGGCATTCTGCAGTTCAGTCCACCTATGATAGCCTTATTCCAGTTGATACCAATGCATACATATGTAGTGTAGCTCCTTGCTTGCGAGTACTTTGGATGAGTACTCACGGTTGCTTTCTCCCTCTTTTCCCCCTATCCCTTCTACCTGGTTGTCGCAACCAGATGTTGGAGCCCAGGAGCCAGACGCCACCTTCGACGACGACTCCTACTACACCGGAGGTGCCTATTACTACGTGCTGCCCGCTGACGATGACCAGGAATAGTTTAGGAGGATCCCAGGCAGGAGGCCTGTGCCTCTTTCGATCTGTATCCTAGTTTGTGCTAGCCTTCTTAAGGCAAACTTGTTTAACTTATGTCTGTACTCAGATATTGTTGCTTCCGCTGACTCGTCTATGATCGAGCTCTTGTATTCGAGCCTTCGAGGCCCCTGGCTTGTATATGATGCTTGTATGACTTTTTATTTGTAGAGTTGTGTTGTGATATCTTCCCGTGAGTCCCTGATCTTGATCGTACACGTTTGCGTGTATGATTAGTGTACGGTCAAACTAGGGGCGTCACAACACAGCACCGCAGGAGCAGGACAAACCACACAAGGTTTTATTTGACACATATCTATAACAGAATTAATTGTGTAAGGGCTTGTTTGAATTTGAGGATTCTAGCAATGCAGGGATAGGAAATAGATAGGAATAGGATAGGAATGCACGTGCAAAACAGAGAATTTAAAAACACAGGATTTCTGCCAATCTGGGTGTTTGGTTCACAAGAATTGGAAGATCATAGGATGCAAAGAAGCATGGTGAGATTAAGTCAAACCAAAGAAGTGTACAACCTCTTTGGCGAAGCCATGTCGATCTCAGCGTGATTGGGTTGGCCGGTGAGGATGCTCCGGCTGACTTGGCTGTCGGAGGAGGGGAAGAAGATCTTAGGCGTCTGGAGATGGAGCCCGAGGTACAACACCGGTTTGATGGAGGGTTTAGTCGTTGGAGGAGCTCTGGTGAGTTGTACGACACAGAGGCTGAAGCAGGACAAGAGAGACAACGTTAACCTGAGTGGAATTCTAATAGCATCTCCAATAGATGACGTAAAATACATAACCACAAAGTGCTAGATGTATACATCAGCCGCTTATCTCTAAACTTAAATGTCAAGACTGAATTTAACTATTGAAACTGAACTTAACTATCGAAACTGAATTTTGCTGTCGAAACTGAATTTTACTATCAAAACTGAACGCACTAGAGGTGAGATTACACGTCAGTCGACTGACTTTTTCATCTCTGGTTAGTCGATTTTGCAGCCGTTGGATACAAAATCAAGGGCCTGCAGTTCATCTTCAACCTCCACCCCCCTGAGGCGCCAGCCACCACCGGCCAAACAGCCGCCCCCCGCCGCTCGCGGCCGGCGGTGCGCCGCCCCGCCCGCCCCGAAAACACTCCCCACTGTCGGTCCGCTACCGCCCCGGCCATCCCTGTAGCCCCCCCCCTCGTGCCGAGCTTTTTCTCCGGCAATCCCTACGCCACCGCCCCACCACCGCCCCCACCCTGAACCCTAAGATAGATAGTGGGGTACCTCTCCGGTGAGCCCCCTCCCCGCTGTGACTGGTTCTTCCTTAACTTCGGCGAGCCCCTCCACCCCCTGAAAATCGACTGACGCAAAAGTCGATTCAGTCGACTGAATTGTAGCTAAATCGGAGCAACATTGCAAGCAAGAGCAAGAGCGAGAGCAGCAGTGTGAGCAAGAGCAGACCAGGCAGGGGACCGAGAGCAAGAGCAGAGCAGCAGCGCAAGCGAGAGCTAAAGCAACAGCAGCTCCTACTGATGTGGACGTCGCCGCCGAGGGAGTGACGCCGTGGAGGAAGTGGACGGCGATGCCGCTGTGGATGGAGGGGCGCAGTGTCGGCTCGGGACTGAGCGCCGGCAGCACCGTGAGATCGAATCAAGAATAAAATGCGGCGATTAGTGTACAACCTCTTTGGTGGCACCGATTAGGCCACAGCTTCATCCGAGGAAACGGTGATGATGATGCTTTTCCGGTGGTGCAGGTGAAGACGGCGGAGTGGGAATGGAGGTGGCACGAAAGACGAGGGGAACGTCGGGGCAGCTCCTTGGAGGTGGACGACGGGGTGGCTGAACCGGCAGGATGACCAGATCGACGACGGACCCTCATCCGGTACGGTCGATGAGGGACGTCGAGGTGTTGCTATGGACGATGTCGTTGGGGAAGAGGCTCCGGCTGGGTGGCGGACGGAGGAGGGTGTGGGGCTTTGCGGGTTTTGCCGGCCCCGGTGTACGAATGGGTGGGCGGATGGGATGCGAGTGGGGAACCATGGCTTAGGGACGCGCTTGTCCAAAGTGTGGGGTAAGTTACAAAAGTACCCCCACCGATTTGAGGCGGTTCTTTCGGTTTAGGGGTATCGCAGGCATTTCGTGTGTCGGGATTTCACAGGAGGTGGGAGTTTTCATGCGCGTTGTAATTTTGGAATAGCAAGGCCGTGGGTTGAGATGGAGGGAGTTGTCAGAGCACAGCTAGAAAAAGATTTATCTTAAATATTTCGGGGTAACAAGGCGCGGGTTGAAGAAGCGGGGGTTTCGCAGCACGATAGATAGAGACGCTAGCTTGAAATTTCGGCATAACAAGGCATGGCTTGAAATTTCGGGAGAACAAGCTTAACGTGTACCCAAAAGAAAAAAAGACAATTTAGACTAGTATGATATACTACGTACAATGTGTTTAACACGCACAACACACACACAGACACCATTTAGACTAGTAAGGTACACGTGCATTGCACGCATGAGATTTGGCAACCAAATTATGAATAAATACCACATTATAGCATGTAGGCTTTGAGTCATATATGCATGATGTAAGTGTTCGTTTAATTCTTATAGTTCATTTCATTCAAAATCATCTAGTTTTTATAAGAAAGCTAATCTAATTTAAGATTCATGGAATTGTGCATTGTAAGGCATAAAGTAAAAAACAAATCATGTAGAAAAACATTTGGGCAATTCTGATACATCTCCAACGTATCTATAATTTTTGATTGTTCCATGCTATTATATTATCAACCTAGGATGTTTCAAATGCATTTATATTCTATTTTATATGATTTTTGGGACTAACCTATTAACCTAGAGCCCAGTGCCAGTTTCTGTTTTTTCCTTGTTTTAGAGTATCTCAGAAAAGGAAAATCAAACGGAGTCCAATTGACCTGAAACTTCACGGAACTTATTTTTGGAACAGAAGCAATCCATAAGACTTGGGGTGTACGTAAGGGAAGCAACGAGGAAGGCACGAGGCAGGGGGCGGCCCACCCCCCTAGGCGCGCCCTCCACCCTCGTGGACCCCTCGTGGCTCCCCTGACGTACTTCTTCCTCCTATATATACCCATATACCCTAAAAACTTTGACAAGCAGAATAGATCAGGAGTTCCACCCCTAGAAGCCTCAGTAGCCACCGAAAACCAATCTAGACCCGTTCCGGCACCCTACCGGAGGGGGATTCCCACTCCGATAGCCATCTTCATCATCCCAGTGCTCTCCATGACGAGGAGGGCGTAGTTCTCCCTCGGGGCTGAGGGTATGTACCAGTAGCTATGTGTTTGATATCTCTCTCTCGTGTTCTTGAGGTGGTACGATCTTGATATATCGCGAGTTTTGCTATTATAGTTGGATCTTATGATATTTCTCCCCCTCTAATCTCTTGTAATGGATAGAGTTTTCCCTTTGAAGTTATCTTATCAGATTGAGTCTTTAAGGATTTGAGAACACTTGATGTATGTCTTGTCGTGCTTATCTGTGGAGACAATGGGTTATCACGTGATCCACTTGATGTATGTTTTGGTGATCAACTTGCAGGTTCCGCCCATGCACCTATGCATAGGGGTTGGCACACGTTTTCGTCTTGACTCTCCGGTAGAATCTTTGGGGCACTCTTTGAAGTACTTTGTCTTGGTTTGAATAGATGAATCTGAGATTGTGTGATGTATATCATATAATCATACCCACGGATACTTGAGGTGACATTGGAGTATCTAGGTGACATTAGGATTTTGGTTGATTTGTGTCTTAAGGTGTTATTCTAGTACGAACTCTATGATAGATTGAACGGAAAGAATAGCTTCGTGTTATTTTACTACGGACTCTTGAATAGATTGATCAGAAAGGATAACTTTGAGGTGGTTTCGTACCCTAGCATAATCTCTTCGTTTGTTCTCCGCTATTAGTGACTTTGGAGTGACTCTTTGTTGCATGTTGAGGGATAGTTATATGATCCAATTATGTTATTATTGTTGAGAGAACTTGCACTAGTGAAAGTATGAACCCTAGGCCTTGTTTCAACCCATTGCAATACCGTTTGTGCTCACTTTTATCATTAGTTACCTTGCTGTTTTTATATTTTCAGATTACAAAAACCTATATCTATTATCCATATTGCACTTGTATCACCATCTCTTCGCCGAACTAGTGCACCTATACAATTTACCATTGTATTGGGTGTGCTGGGGACACAAGAGACTCTTTGTTATTTGGTTGCAGGGTTGTTTGAGAGAGACCATCTTCATCCTACGCCTCCCACAGATTGATAAACCTTAGGTCATCCACTTGAGCGAAATTTGCTACTGTCCTACAAACCTCTACACTTGGAGGCCCAACAACGTCTACAAGAAGAAGGTTGTGTAGTGGACATCAAGCTCTTTTCTGGCGCCGTTGCCGGGGAGGTTAGTGCTTGAAGGTATATCTTTAGATCTTGCAATCGAATCTTTTTGTTTCTTGTTTTATCACTAGTTTAGTTTATAAAAGAAAACTACAAAAAATGGAATTGAGTTTGCCTCATATGCTTCATCTTTTTAATATCTTTCTTGAGAATGATGGAAAGGAAAATTGTGCTCAAGTGCTAGAAGAAGAAGTCTATAAAATATGTGGCACTAAATCTTTGAGTGATGATCATGATTGCAATGTTATTAGTATGAACTCTTTGAATATCCATAGTACTAATGATGATTGCACTAGTCATGATGAGAATGTCTCTTATAAGCATGTCGATTTTTGTGGAGTGCATACAGTTTGCAAGTACACACCAATTAGGGAAGATAGATTTTGCAAGAGGCATAAGTACTTAGAAACTAAATGGTTGCAAGAAAGGCTAGATGTTTGTGCTGAAAATTTAAATTTTCTTAGCCGTACTTGTGAACTTTGGAATGAACGTGGTCATTTAACCATCTGATGCAAATTGTTTCATGATCTAATCGTTTCCAAAATTTATGATGACTTGATTTCCCTTGCACATCATAATGAACTTAGTTTGCTTATGGGTTATGAAGAAATGAAACGTATAACTAACTATCTTCCAGTATTTGCCCTTGATAAACTTCTTGATTTTGATCTAGAGGAAATTTATATGTATTATGCGGTGAATTGTATTGAAAATCATTATATTGCCAATTACATAAAGAAAAGAAAACAAATAGAAGATGAAGAGAATACTAATGAAAGGGAAGAGACTTCCCAATATCCTCCTATTATTTCTTATGATGAATCAGGTAACAAGGAGGAGCCTTCCATTCAACCAATCTCATTAATAAGGAGCTCCAAAGAGAGGGTTGAACCCACACATGATGTGAAGAAGAAAAAGAAAAGACGGAGAAGCAAAGGTAGAAAGGTATCTCTCCCAAATAATGTTGCTCCTATTACTCATTGTGATGATGATAATTGCTATACTACTGGTGCTATCCATACTATTAATGATGAGAGTGATTATGCTTATGATATGAAAAGGCCCAAGCTTGGGGATGCTATGTTTGATGAGAATGCCATTTTTGAGAATATATTTGCTGCAATTAATGTTTGTCCCAAGCTTGGGGATGCTACGTTTAATGAAGATAATATTTTTAGTCTCCCGAGTTTTGATATGCAAATTTATAATGATGATAGCATGCCTCCTACTTATGATGATTATATTGATGAAAGTGGGTTTGGAAGAGTGTCAACTTTAGGAAGTAATGATCCCACTATTTTGGAGGATGTTCAATCTTATTATGATAATTATGAAAGGGGATTTGGAGAGGTCATGACTTTATTTAGTGATGATTCCACTATCTTGGAAGACGTTTCAATCGATTATGATGAGAACAAAGTTGCTACTTATGATAATTATTGTGATGGTACATATGCTATAAAAGGTAGTGATGATTATATTTATAAAAGTTGTCATGATTATGATTACCCTTTCTCTGAACGTTACTCTTTTAATGTGGAAACAATTTATAGCATTCGAGTCTCTTATGATACTCCCACTATTCCAATTGAGAAGAATTTTGCTTACGTAGAGAGTAGTAAATTTCTATGCTTGTAGATCATGAAAAGAATGCTTTAGGTGCAGGTTATATTGTTTAATTCATTCATGATGCTACTGAAAATTATTGTGAGGGGGGGACATATGCTTGTAGGAATTGCAATAATATCAAGTTTCCTCTCTATGTGCTTAAAGTTTTGAAGTTATGCTTGTTTTGCCCTCCTATGCTAGTTGATTATTGTTCCCATAAGTTGTTTGCTCACAAAATTCCTATGCATAGGAAGTGGGTTACACTTAAATGTGCTAGTCATATTCTTCATGATGCTCTCTTTATGTTTCAATTCTTATCCTTTATGTGAGCATCATTGAAATCATCATGCCTATCTAGGGGCGTTAAATGATAGCGCTTGTTGGGAGGCAACCAAACTTTATTTTTCTTCCTTGCTTTTTGATCCTGTTTAGTAATAAATAATTTATCTAGCCTCTGTTATGATTGAGTTTTTATGTTTTAATTAGTGTTTGTGCCAAGTAGAACTGTTGGGAAGACTTGGGGAAAGTCTTTTCGATCTTGCTGTAGAAAACAGAAACTTTAGCGCTCAAGAGAATTTCGGCCATTTTTATTTGGAAAGTGCTATTTAGTTAATTATTTTTGAATATGATTACTAGATAAATTCCTCACGTCCAGAAATTTATTTTAGAATTTTTTGGGTTCCATAAGTTTGCGTTAGTCACAGATTACTAGAGACTGTTATGTTTTTGACAGATTCTGTTTTTCATGTGTTGTTTGCTTATTTTGTTGAATCTATGGCTAGTAAAATAGTTTATAAACCATATAGAAGTTGGAATGCAGTAGGTTTAACACGAATATAAATAAATAATGAGTTCATTACAGTACCTTGAAGTGGTGTTTTGTTTTCTTTCGCTAACGGAGCTTACGAGTTTACTGTTAAGTTTTGTGTTGTGAAGTTTTCAAGTTTTGGGTAAAGATTCGATGGACTATAGAATAAGGAGTGGCAAGAGCCTAAGCTTGGGGATGCCCATGGCACCCCAAGATAATCTAAGGACACGCAAAAGCCAAAGCTTGGGGATGCCTCGGAAGGCATCCCCTCTTTCGTCTTCATTCATCGGTAACTTTACTTGGAGCTATATTTTTATTTACCACATGATATGTGTTTTGCTTGGAGCGTCATTTTATTTTTTATTTAGTTTTGCTTGCTGTTTGAATAAAATAACAAGATCTGAAATTTCTTAAATGTTAGAGTCTTCACATAGTTGCATGATTATTCGACTACTCATTGCACTACAAAAAAAACACTTCCGTGATGATACGTGTTTGTCACAGTAGGTCGCATTTTCTATCATGCATGTACATCCATGACGATTTTATGACAGAATCAAGATAGTCATACCTGTGCTGTCGTAGAAGTGTTCCATGACATTACCAAAATTATCATCACCGAAGTGTCCACTTCCATGACGATAAATCCTGCATCACAGAAGTGCTTTGATCAAGGGTGACTGACACGTGGCATCCACCGTAACGGAACGCCGTTAAGCTATCGGGTCGGGGTTTGGATCCGATAACCCGTTAACAGCCCCGACCAATGGGGATTTTCCATGTGTAAAATCATCATTGGCTGGAGGAAACACGTGTCGGCTCATCGTTGGGACAGATGTCATCCACTCATTGGACAAAAGGCGCCTATGATACATCGACACGTGGCACGACCCAATAGAGACCCATTCCTGTGAAAAGGCCGGCCCGTTTGACTTGGTCAAAAGGTGGCGGGCCAGCCCATGTAAAGCCTGTTAACGGCATGTTCGCATATAGTCCATTTACGGCCCGCTAACCCAAGGCCCGTTACGCCCTATCCGAATTAGGCCCAGTAGCTTCATCTGGGCCACCCAATATGATTCCAGCTCGTTTTCACTTCTGGCCCATGTATGACCCATGACGTCTTTCGGCCCATATGAGGCCCTATGTAACTCTTGGCCTATTAACGGCCCGTGGTGAAACTGGCCCGTAATGAACAGTGTATCACTTTATACCAATTAACGACCCATTATTCCGTTGGGCCATTTCCAGCCCATGTTATCTTTCGGCCTTCCTAGAGCCCATTTATTCTTGGGCTCATTTCCAGCATTCGTTTACTTACGGCCCGTTACTGTCATTTTCTGCTTGTGGGCCAAATTCAGCCCGTGGTTACAGTCGGCCCGTTTGTGGTCCGTTAATACGCTGGGTCATTTTCATAGCGTCATCAAATACGGCCTATTAATGATGGCCTGTTATGGTTGGCCCATGAACGGACGATTCTAACTCTAGCCTGTTTACGACCATAATGCAGCCTGTTATTGGCCCATGTTTGGCCAATCGATTATACTGCCCGTATAAGGCCCATTGATGATACGGCCCGTAGAAGGCCCACTGTTTCTATGGCCCGTAGAAGGCCCACTGTTTCCACGGCCCATAGGAGGCCCAGTGTCACTACATTAAATATTAGCCCATGGTTATTGTGGCCTAGTTTTAAAAAATAGGTTATTGCAGCCACTAGCAAACCGCGGAAAAAGAACTACAATGACTACAAGCAACAAATAAACAAGACAACAAGGAAATAAATAAGCAAGCAACTTACGCTAGGCTATCACGGCTATCACACATATTACATCCACTGGGCATCAAAGTTCGCCACCAGTGCAAATAAACGCGCCGACAAAAGAATATACAAAACCGAGAGAACTTCAGAAGGCACTAGGCCTGGCCAGGTCGGGCCCCCCAAACAGCTGAAGAAGCTGAGTAGACCTCAGTTGTGTCAACGATAGATGCATCAACACTAGATTTAAGGCATGATGGTGTGCACGGCAGTCCTCTGACATCTTCATTGCATCTTTGACTTCAAGTCAGAGCTGAGCTGAAGCAAGCCTTTCCGCTTTAAGTTGAGACCGAAGAAGTCGAACTAATTGAGGCAGTGACTGCACAGAGGTTGTCTCACACCTGCTGGTGAGTAGCTTCAAGTCACTGTCTTCATCAAGACAGGACCTTGGGGTCATCCCGCTGTCCTCGAGATGGTTTGGCTCACTATCTTCCCTAAAGTTCTACCTGGCGTAAGAGATACGAGTCCGAAAGAGAAACAAGGAGACACGTAAAAGGTTTCACAATTATATAAGCAAATAAATGGATCTGTTCTGCATAAGGAACATGTTTTTACAACTACAATTTGAAACTGGTAGTTGTTGCAAACATCCAATCAGATGTAAACAGCAAAGCAAACAACAGTGGAGGAAATGATGCCTATCCAAATCTATACTAGAACAAAGTTTGAAGGCTTGAGAAGGATGAACTTACATTACATGTTAACACGGGCTGGACAAAGCCCTTCTCCATGTTGATGGAAGGATAATTCAATAAATTCCCCAAAGAAAATTCTTTATAAGCGTTGCCATTATTCTATATTTTGCAAAGAGTAAATATAGATCAAATAATATTGGAAGAAACAGAGGATAATGAAGCTCAGGTGCAGACTGATGATACATAATCAAATAGCAATTAATTAAGTACAACGTTACAAGGCAAAAGGGAGAGAGGTACTGACAAGAGCAATGCAGAGCCCATTATTTTTTTGAGATCGTATGATCCTTTGAGCAAGGAGATTCATCTGAAATTAGTTTTCATACAAGAGAGAAGGTAAGGCACAAGCAGAAATTTAGGAGTTCAAATTTTGAATTGATATCATAGACAGTACCTGACGCTGGGCTCCCAGCAGTTCTAATAGGGGTTTGGCCACTAGAGTAGGGGTAAAGTGTGGTACAGTTGGGCCTGTGTTTTCTGTGGCTGCTGATCTATCTGATTTAACAGGTATCACTACCTTTTCCAAATACCTAGTTTGTACTCCTTGAGGATCTGCACTCACCCTCTTCCTTTTGGACATCTATTACGAAAGAACAACATTTGACTGGAAAAACATAGTGTGACGACACATGGAATAGGTACAGAAAATGGATAGGTATGGCATATACTCATATATGATGCTTAAACTAAGCAGATGGTGTAACAAAGTAGAAGTAATGCAAGAGGTCAGATGCAAAATATGTGCGACCAATACAACTTTGCAAAGTTAGAGCAAGCACCTTGATGGGTGAATAAGATAGGCCATCCTCCACCATGCCAAGTTTGTTAGCCAGTGGATCGTTCCGCAATATTCCTCTCGTGCGCCCATTCTCATATTCATTTTGATAATGTTCAATATCTGACATGCATGAAAACATAAAAACAAGTGAGATTTTCTTTGTAATGCAGAAGTGATTCTAATCCAATACTGCCTCCCTGTAAACCCCTTTGTGCTATCTCTGCAATTCTTTTAAAAGATGCCATGCATGCTGTAATTTGTTGTGTGCATTAATATAATGTGGCCTACTACTCAAAATATGAGAGCTCCAGAAGTGATGACACTTCGCAGATGATAGCTTCAACATATAGTAAAGAAGAACAAGTCGACCTGACCTGACAGATTCAAAATATACTAAGGGAGAACAACTCGACCTGACCAGTCGACCGCAAGAGAAGAGTATCATCTTAAAGAAGAGCAGAAGAGCAAGCAGATTGAAGATATTACAAGTCTTTCAATACAATGTCGGTTGGCCACCCATGATGAACCAGAGCGCACAGAGAAATACTATTCTTTCCGGTCTCTCCATATGTGGCTCACATGCATTTCGAAACTAAAGTAGGAACATTTAGCTAACCAATTAAACATCTCTCAGTTTTACTAATATCAGCAATAATATCAGATATGAATTTGTACAACTAAGCTTGTTTAGCTCGATGGGTGGAGCAGTGCTATTACGACACGAACCACGTAGGCTGATTGTGGTCATCATAAAATGGGGAAAACATAAGCATGATGAGTACAGTGTTGACCGTGGCAGTGGGATGGCAGATCTGAAGCTGCAAACCGCGCAAAGGGTAGTTAGCAACCGATGTTTGCTTTGAAATAACAACTAAGATTTGGTATGGACAAGAAAGTACGGTCAACAAGTGACAAAGAAATGCAATTATGCTGTCTCTCTATATGTCGCGACATGCATTTGGAAACTCAAGTGGGACCTTTAGCTAACCAATTAAATGTGTCGGTTAACTAATATCAGTATCATATCACAATCATATTTGAACAACTAAGCTTTCGAATTCTGAGTGTTGTGTTGTTTAGCTTGAAGGGTGGAGTAATGCTAGTATGACAGAAAGCACCTACGCAGAGTAGATAAAAGGGGAAAACCCTAAGCATCAAGAGAAAAATCAGGAAAGTGGAACTAGCTGGACCAGTGGGTGGCGCACATGCTTTTCAAAACGAATATAGGAACATTAGGTGACCAATTAAACGTTCTCTGTTTTAGTGATATGAGCATCATATCAGATTCGTATTTCAACACGTAAGCTTTGGGTTGAGGTCTTGAGGAGCAGTGCTAGCACGACATGAAGAACCTACGATGATGGTAGTGAATATAAAAGGGGGAAACCATAAGCTTTACGAGTATAGTGCCCGTGCCATGGCAGATCTAAAGGTGCAAACCGGACAAAGCTACTTCGCAACCAATGTTTGCTTTCAACTAGCCACTATGATTTGGTACGGACAAGAAAAGTACAGTAAACAAATTACAATCTATTTTCCGGGTGAGATCAATAACTTAAGCACATATGGAAGAGTACCACCTCTCTTGTGACGCCATGTAGGCCTATGCTGATACGTTGAGGGTGCTGCGGGTGCGATGGCCGTCGGCGGCAGGGAAGAAGACTTTAGACGGCAGACGGCCGGGTCGGGGGATATATCATGTTGCCGTGGACGAGGCGGTCGTAGGAGCGGCAACGGCAAGGTGGAAAACGGCGCCGATGAAACGAGAGGAGGCGATGAAAGGATCCTGGTCCAGCATCGTGGATGAGAGACGTCCATCTCTTGCAGTGGACGATGGGGTAGGGTTAGCGGCTCCGGCAAGGTGGAGGATGGGGTGGCGAACGGAGGAGGCTGGCCGCAGTGCGGAGGTTGCCGTGCCGCCGACGGTGTATGAATGGGGAAATGGAGGGGAGGGGGATCTCAAACTTTCGGATGCGCTTCTCTGAAATGGGGGAAAGTTACGAACTTATCCCTCGTTTAAAATTTCGGACATCGCGTCGGTTGGGGATAGGACGGTAATCTCGCATCTCCCAAATATTTGCCGGTAACTATTTCGGGCGAGGAGAGGGTGTTTTGCCGCCCATGGTTGGTGCCCACGGTTTATGAACGGGGCTGACAGGTAGGGCGGTTGTGTCACGTCTGATGGAAGTTACACATCTGCCCCTATTTAAAATATTAGCCTACATCGATTTCAGACGAGGAGAGTTTGTTTTGCCTCCCATCGTGTATGAATGGGGAAATGGAGGAAGAGACACATGTCTTTCGGACGATCTTGAATCAAATGTGTTTTGCCACCCACGTTTGGCGCCCACCGTGTCTGAATGGGCTCAGAGGCCGTCGTGTCACGTCTGATTGAAGTTACTAGTCTACCCCTATCGACAGCAGTGTAAATCCGGTCGATAAGGATGTCAAGTGTTAGGGATAGACAGTAATTTCCATCTCGGAAACACTTGCTTCGGGCAGCCCATAAATTATAGTGGGTGTTTAGCCGCTTCATTTAAAACTTGGGAGAATTAGCATTCACGTTTGCCCTAGGACCTGGCAAACTAAATGCAAATCCAATTTGTATTCGATTATGAATATCCACAGATAATTATACATTTTGTTATTTATTTCTTCAAAACCACAACAAAGATTTATTCCACCTTTATATATGATTATGATTTATAAATGTCGTGATATTCGAATTCAGTAGGTTGGATACACTCTGAGTCAAATAGTTATTTCATCCAATACAATATGCTCACACGAAAAACAGTTTACCTTATGTCAATCATACAAGTACCGAGGATTACCTCGCCTAAAAAATTCGGATCATTACAACACATGGACAACATAGGGGGTCTTGCAACATAATCCATTCAGAGACATGACACAACATGCAAGTACAATAATCTAATGACAATTTCAACTGGTATCTAAAGAAGAACCGAGATTACCTTGGGCTTCAGATAGCAGAAACAACAGGACCTCCTCCGTCTTAAAATGCAACATTCTTACTTCCTCCAATTCTTGGGTTGCTTGCATAATGTGTGCCGCTAATTCCGTAATTTCCAGCCTCAAGATAAAGTTTACCTCATTCATGGAAGCCACACCATCTCTTTCTGCCTCTAGTAGAGCCTCAAGCACTATAATATATGTGCTTAGACTGCTCTCCGGCGGTGTTGCCTCTGAACTGCTACCATCTGGTAACATGGATGGCACACTGCTTCCACAAATAGATTCTGGGGTTGTACATTGTGTCCTAGTGTGAACGGCATCCTGAAAGGTTTCCACTGGACATTGGTAAGAGATAGTTATCGTATGATCCAGGCAGTAAGCTTACATGGTAAACGACGGATGAATTATTGCCGAGCATGGCAAACTATATTTAAATAGTTCAAAGCAGCATCAGCCGAAAAGAAATTAAAATGGTAAGATGAAACTAGGGATGTAAGTGGCAAATAAATGAGATCCGCCAGTCCCATCTAGTTAGTTGTTGCTACCTTCCTAGTTCATTTTCCTCAAAAAACAAAAGCTCTTTTGAACTATCATACCACTAGTGGACTTTAATCAGGATTAAACGGGACCCAGTTGACATCCCTAGTTGAAAGGGAGTGTACAACCGCTATATTTAAGTTTCCAAGGCATCTAAGCAATTGAAATAATCTGAGAAAGCACTTAACAGTGTGGCCTCATATAAACTACGAAGACAGTCTTGTGATGAAGTTGAGAGGAAAAATTAAGGACTCAAATGAAATAGGCATGCATTTCTTTACGATAGTACAACAGGCACTGCTGACATATTGGCCAACTCAGGTATAGCGTAACAACAAATAAGCATTCGAATCAAGCAATACAGCAAAGCAGACAACTAAACTATTTGTAATTCGGTAGGATTACATGTTGAGGGCACAAGCTAAGAAAGCAGCCCACTCGCATTACATTTCACATGTACTAAAACACACTGGCTTACCATATGTTGCTGTGAAGCCTAGCTGTTGTTGCAATGTTCTTTGAAGATATCGTCAGCATCCCGTGGCTGCAAATCTATTTGTGGTAGTTTATTCTGGACCATCTATTTAGGTAAAATTAATCTTAATCGCATGCGCTGGTCCGAATTGATCATCAATGGTTCATCTAAACTAATGAAAGAAGGGCGTGTGCATACACGACAATATATCTGCTTCCGTCTATTTTTACGCTTGTTAAAGGTGCCAGCCCCAAAAGAAGAAATATTTTGCTTGATGGGGTTGGGAGCTCCAGAATTAATAGAAGCATCAAATTAGTCATGCAAATTGGGAAGATCAAGAACATAGAAACAAGTAATGAGCAGAGGCTCGAAGCAGTGATGTAATAGCTAGCATCAGAAAATGTAGGGTAAAACGAACAAAAAGCAGCGGAACCACATGCTAGTTTGCTGATGTGTAATTAAGCATAGAGAACATTAAGCAGTCTGATGGAACCAACAGGTGGCATCAGAACAAAACTAAAGCATATTAACTATATGTGCACTGGTATGTAATTTAGCACATGCAACATGTTCACTGCCAGAAGTATGGTCCTATAGGTGCAAGCAGAAAAATGCGTCTCATGAAAAACTGAATGATGCCCTGAAGAAATTCAAAGGTGCGGTTCTTATGCTAGGAAAGTGAACGTAGGCGCCGGCTGTTGGATAATAGTACCTGATTCTCGGCGGCATATGGGTATTGTTGTCATACTTGATAGCTAAGGATCGTCGATGGTGCTCGTGTTGCGGTTGAGTTTGGGCCGGCTGTCACCGTCGCTGAAGCGGCTCCGGTGCTACGGTTGCGGCGCCTGTCGACATACAATAAAGCTCATCTGTGGTAAGTGAACAATTGCACGATAAAGAGAAAAACCGAAGGAGTACAAATCGAAATAACCTGATGAGGTTGCAGCGTCGGTAAAGCAGGGCCGGTGGAGTTGAATATGGCGTCCGTGGAGCGGGTCCGGTGCAGTGGACGAAGGCTTCGGCGGGCGCATTGTACAGTGCTTTCGGTGAGGCGGATCTGTTGCGGCGGACAAGGGCTTGTATGAAGGGCCAGCAAAGGGGCGGACGAGGGAGTCTGTGAAGGGCCTATGCTGTGGTGGACGAGGGCGCCGGTTAAGTAGATCCGGTGTGGTGGACCATGATGGCGGTCAAGGAGATCTGGAGCGATGGACAAGCCAGTCGCTGAAGCGACTCCGGTGGAGTGGTGAGTTGGCAGTTGGGGGTTCCAACGTGCGGAAGGTAGATCTGGCGGGGTGTGAGGTCCACCCCTGCGACAGAGGACTAGATTCAGCGGCTTGCCATGGTTGGGGGGTCGGGGAGGGGAAGGGGAGGGGCTCTGGGGAAGAATGTTGGGGGCAAAGAGGGGAAAAGAATGGAGTTACCAAAGCAGCCCTTTTCCGTTCATGTGGCAGGGGTAAAACAGGAATATCGCAGGGCTAAAATTTCGGGCGCGTGATATTTCGATGTGAGCGTAAAGTTTGAAAGCTTTTGGCGCCTAAAATTATAAGTATTCTGCTCTCGTACGGCCGACTATGATATCATGGCCGACAATTTGTTTGTTTTGCACGCAAAAAAATGTGCAAGTTTTGAAAACCAATGTCTCCAACTCGAAACTTAGATTGTCCATTCAATTCAAATATGTATCATTGAGCTACTACAAGCAAATACCATCATACGGTCCAATTCAAATGAAATTCCAAATGTGTTTATCCTAAATATGATGACAAAAGCAAAAATGTGTATGTGTATGAATAAAGTGGATGATTATAAAGTTTGAACATGCCCGTATGTGTATATCTCTAGGTTTGATATATGAATTTGAAATCACGAAATCCCGGCTTAAAAATGTACCTCCATTTAAATGAATTACAAAAGCTAATGATGGAGTCGAATTCCAAAATTCCAATCTTAGGTTTGTCATTCTGGTACATCAAGGTATATCACGCATGTTCAAAAGTACCATTATCTCATAGTACAAACTGTGAAACAAATTGATCAACCATGAGTGCACAATATCTCAATTATGCTAAAGTCCCTCAAATATAGACACCTAACTCTTTATCTAAAGTCAACCCCCCCCCACCACCACACACACACATAGAGAAGTTGTTCTCTCCCCCAAATACCAACACACGAACACATTAACACCCCTCTCTCTTGTAAAGTCCGGACCCAAACATACATCTCTATCACTTTGTCTCTCGGGAATGCACACATCTCTTCCCTCACTCTCTAGGTTTCCCGCTATCTCTCTTACCCAAGCACACACTATGTAGAGTGTATATTTCCCATACACACAAAACGTCGCCCCCAAACGTCTATCTCCCTAGTTATGTGGTTCTCGCGCAATCACCTCACACACCACCCCCACTGCAAACAAGCACACTTTGTCTCCTTGTGCACTACTCTCCTCTTTCTATCTCTCCCACATGCGGACCCGCCCCAACTCCTTCCTTGTATACATATATTTCTTGACTCTTTGCATAGCTCCCTAATGTATAATCGTTCTCGATTTCTCACATTGTTCTCTACACCATCTATTCTAGATCTCTCATGAAGTCCCTATCACACACACGATGACTCGCTTCCCTTGCGTCTCCGTTCATAGGCCAATTTCGGACAACATCAACATTGTCTCCCTATCTATACGCCATTTATGGACACAAACGACCCCTCTAGCCCCCTCTCTTCGTCTCTCTCTCTCTCTCTCCGTCGCTAGCTCTCTCTTTCTCTCACTCTCACACCCCTCTCCCACACACACACTCGATGTCTCTTCCAAATAGTCTGCTCCCCCCGCCCGCACCCGTGCTATCTCGCTACTACACATGTCACACCATCCCCCCTTCCCTTATACTAGGTTTACATCATCAGTGGTCTCTCTACTCCAGATACATTCTCTCCCTCTCACACACAAACGCGTGCACAAACACACATAGACATGCACAAACACCCATTTATCTGGATCCTCATTTCTCCTCATGTCCGCATGTGTACCTCACACACTCACTCTCTTATTATGTATATGTGTCTCCATGTTATACAACACAAAGCCCCATGTACATGTCTCTCTCTATCTTCCACACACATAGACACAAAGAATCTGTTATCATTGACTCAGTCTCTAACATATCACACACGCACTCTCTCTCTCTCTCTCTCTCTCGCAAACACGGTCAACAAGGGTTTCCCCGTGAATAACTTACCATATATTCATCAACAGTCGTTGCAGTATGGAGAACACGAGACGTGAAAAAGAATAAATTTACATGTTCTTAGACCACCTAGTATGACTACTAGGACTAGAGCAAGCCAAAAAGTGCGCCGCCGTCACCCCCTCCTTGTCGGCGACGGGAAAATCTTTGTTTTACACAGTCGAGAAGTCATTGTGCTAAGGCCCCACATGCCGAGGCGTTGAATAGAATGTAGATGCTAGTTTATGGAAGCAAGTATCGATAATACGTTTGTATCTCCATAATTATATTTCTTCTCATATAAAAACCGAGTTAGTGATGATGGTACGTGTGCCATCTTACAATATAGACCGTCTGATCTATATCTGACAGATGGAAATTAAACTAAAAGATACCCGCACCCCTCTCGACATTTGCGGACAAGGCCTTCCCTCGTTCATCCTTATCTCCAACAAACCTCATTGTTGAGCAATTAAGAAAGGAAGCCTCTGGAACAAACTGGCCTGGTGGTCGCTGCCGGCGTCGTCAATCCCCATGCCTCCGCTTAGTCCGACCACCAACCACCACCACACCCCACTCCTCTTCACCTTATCTCATACTTCTCGAGATATCATTAGTTTTTACACATGGGATTACTTCCCGCAAGGGTCAATCACAACAAGTGTTTTATAAAAATATGCATCTTGATGTTGCATGCAATGCACAGATCTTGCTAGTACTCCTACACAAGACTAAGTTGGTGATGCTGGTGTGTCTGCCATCCGTCATTTCTGACCATTAGATCTACATCTAACGATTATGAGGTAAGTTGTTGCCTTTTCTCACCAACATCCCACTTGTCTACCAATTTGCAGAAAAACCCATAATTAGTATCTTAAAACCAACCACATCCCTCCCTGACCTCACCAAAACAGCCCAAGGAATATATTCTAATTGAAACATAATATATCTCTAGTGACATATGTATATCAAAATTAGAGTGTTTTGTACCAAGTTTGTGAATAAGTATTATTCTAATTATGATTTGTTGCAACAGACATGAACATTGCTAGTATTTCCAACCATGCATTTTTTTCCTAGTATTCCATAGTTTCAAGTTTTCCATCAAGATATTAGTCACTCATGGTTGATATTTACTTTCAATCATGTACACATATGCACTATGTAACTAGCCTTGCTTATTGGCTTCCAAAGCTTAACTTTCACTCCTACTTACAATATGTAGAGTATTTAACAAAAAACTACCACTTTCAACCAGCCCTAGGAAGAATCTATTGTACAAAAAATAGCAAAAACATACCCAAAATTTCTTAATCCATGCCAAAACTACCTAGTACTCCTACCGATTAAGTTCGTTTAAACCCATTTATGACAGGGTTGGCCCACACGTCGGTGCTGACGAGCCAGCTTAAACCAACACATTTTGTTTGACCGTTGACACGAGGGACCCACATCTGACCTTATATCCTGTTATTCCCCCTCAAATCATTATTTTTCCTGAACATTACTTCAAACAGTACTGATGCATGTTCGTCGGTGGCACCGGTGATGACCGAGTTGGCCGCCGCTCCGCCGGACGGGCCGGACGCCGCGCTGGCCTCCGCACGAGTTGGCAGGCTGGCCTGAGCGTGACTCACGAGCGAGCAAGCCGCCGCACTGGCCTTCGCTCGAGCCAGATGGCTGGCCTTAGCATGGCGCACGCGAGCAAGCCACCACGCTGTCGTGCCAATCTAGCTAGCAAACCTTGCAGACAAGCAGCTGGACGGAGCTATCTTGGCTAGCTAGCGGCCGTGAGCGCCGGAGGGAGCTGGCATCCGGGCTGCTGCAACATGGGGTCCGCACCACCGGCGGTTTTGACCTTGCCTTCTGCCAGCGGCGGTAGCTGCGTCCCATGGCCGAGGATGACTAGGTGGACGGGCCGGAGGTAGGAGGTCACTCGAGGATTTTTGTTGGTAAGAGCATGTACAATGGTTGATAAGGTAGTCTTCTCTTAAGTCTGCCACATATGCAAGTGGTAGTAGTTTCTTGGCATTTTAGTGGTTTCTTGCATTATTAGAGCTAGTACAATAAAGCTGAGTCAGTGGGCTATAAGAAATAAACTAGTATATTTCTGCTTAGTTGAAGGAAAGAGAAGAGGAGAGAGAAGGTAAGCGGGCTCTTCGTGAAGAGCCAGCTCTAGCACGTGCTCCTAGGCACTTTGTGAGAATGAGAAGTGGGCCACATAATAAAAAAGTAGTACACTCTTTTGAGCTATTATTGTACATGTTGGCTATAAGATGGGCTGTAGATGACATGGCACTGGCTTATAGCCAGAAGCTGGCTATACTATTAACCATGCTCTTAGGGGTTTCTTGTAAGGAACAATGTACGTACTACTAGCGACAAAAGACGATTCTAGGTTGCGTTGCACTCCAACGAGTACTACTAGTGGTCGCAGGAGTGTATACCTCATTTTGTGGGTTCGATCCCGGCCGAACGCACGGTGGCCTTTTTTTAAATAGTACTACAACACTTTGCTGTGAGCCAATATTTTACACGGGTAGTTTGAGTTTTGAAGTCAAACGGACGTGAGGCCCCACAACCAGGGTGCACGGGACAGCCTAGCCACGTGAACGGGTTTTCCTTCCCAGCATCTTGTGGCTCGCGTGCTCGCCCTAGCCGCACCTCGCTTGTAGCTTCCTCATCAGCTAGTAGCATATTTAAACTAGCGCCTCCCAATTAAGCCCGAGGAGCCGGAAAAGCCTGGCGGGGCATTGGGAACTATGCAATATGGCTCTGTACGTAAAGTGCTCTACTACTACTCTGTAGCTTGTGGCGTTGCACGCATGGACTTCACTCCATTATTGACTCTACTATAAAAGAAA
Source organism: Triticum aestivum (assembly GCF_018294505.1). Lineage (NCBI taxonomy): Eukaryota > Viridiplantae > Streptophyta > Magnoliopsida > Poales > Poaceae > Triticum > Triticum aestivum. The sequence goes on from NC_057809.1 coordinate 310,019,419, forward strand.
TTCCTCTTGACGTGTTTTTTTGAAACGGAGGCAAAAGCTTTGCTTCATCTCATTCATAAAGAAGGAACTACTAACAAAGTTCGACGAGATCCATTACACCTCCACAAAGGAAGCGAAAAGCCTAGTCTCGCTGTATCAAATAACTCAAATGTTCTACCCCGCAGTAGCCGTCGTTGATAAACAGGCTGCTAGTGTGTGCGTGATAGGAGCGGCTGAGTAGGCCAGCTACGTGAGAGGAGCGGCTGAATAGAGCACCGAGAGTACCCACTAGGCCACTACGCAGGTGTACTTCCCCAGCATTGATAGTACAGTGATGGTTCTAGAGAACAGTAGTACCCTCCACTTCCAACTGTAGCTCCTTGGCCCTGAGATTCAAGAGTTCAAAACTGGTGCACTATACTAGACTAGACTAGAAGTACAGTACATCGCACTACTAGTTGAGAAAAGTAGTACTAGTACTGCTACAATACGAGTATGTACTCCTCCATCACATAATGTAAGAAGTTTTTGACACTAGTTGGCGTGTACAAAAAATGGGAAAAACATACCCAAAATTTCTTAATCCACACCAAAAACTACTACCTAGTGCCAAAAATTTCTTACTAGTGCTATTATTTACAGTATAATGCAATCCCATAATGTTCCATAATGCTAGTACTCCCTCTATGCAGGTGCATAAGGCACCTAAGAGAATTTAGGATTTTCAAGTATATTAGTCGCCCTTCATTAGTTAGCACTAATGACTCGTATGCCTACCCAAATGCACTTAGAGTTTTCAGCTTCACATTTATCTCCCTTCCATATGCAAACCAATCAGCCGCCTCTACCATTTACTTTTTCTTTGCATGCATGCAAGCTGGACCTAAAGAATTGTGTGAAACAATCCGTTAGCCTATGCATGGTTAGTCCTACCATCATTACACTTAATGCGGGATTAACTAGAGGGAGAGAAAAACATGATGAGCGTCCAATCAACATATGCCTAGTTCATGGTGCCATTTCTTAGGTTCCCTATGCACCTGGACGGAGGGAGTACTAGTAGTAAATAATAGCCTCACCCCTTCGCTGAGGAATGATCTACATTTGGAAGGGACGAGGCCCTGCGGTTACTACGCTCTTATCTCCTCCTCGCCAGTTTCCCTCCCCCCGAAGAGAAGGCATTTCGTCGCTGCTCCCATGGATTCGCCAGGCGGTTCTCCTCCTCGTCGGGGCTGGGAGACCTTGGATGACGATCATGTGGGAGAAATCGCACGCTGCTCCGACGTCCTCCTGCACTAACTTTTTCAAGACGTTGCTTAAATAGGCCATGTTGTTGGTCTTCCATGCGTCCTCAAGGAGAAGGTTCTTCTATGGGACAATCCTTCGAACATTCCACCGCTCCCTGGCCATGGTTGCACGTTGACTCCGCTAGAGTTGCCAACGTTGAGAGGTAGTCGGATTTTGTCGGATGAGCAGGTCAAGAATGGAGTTTGATCATGTAGTACTTAGTTATTCCATTTCCATCCCGTAATTTCTCCGCTGCCCACCGTCTTATATATAGGTCTAGGTCGATGCCAACGAAGATTGTCTTGCATACCTCCGGCTGGATACCACCATCATTTTGCACAACATCCACAGCAGTGCGGCCGTTCCGGTAGACCCCTTCTCCACCATTGGGATCGGCCTTCTGGACTAGCTGGGCTTGAATACGTATGATGATGCCTACATGAGATTGAAGAAGATAGCAATTGCGGACCCGCCGACAAAGCGACGCGGCTACGACGATTACTATCTCATTGCGGTGTTCGACATAAGGATTGCCATCAATGCAAGAGGTAGTAACGGCAGAGGCTGGCGCATGTTGGCGGCGACAGATTTGTACCCCTACACGTTCGAAGATGCCGTGCGCCATCTACGCCACATCTTCGCGCTGACAAGCCAGGGGACTTGTTTCATCTGGTTGCCATCCTACGGTATGGGAGATTACAAACGGAATGCAAAAACCATCATTTGCATCCCTAACGGTACTCCATTATTTTGCAGGGACCAGTCATCCCCCGATCAAAATAAGATCGCCGATCCTGGATGTGCATTTGCATCCGCGATTCGGTCTAACCTGGAACCTTGTAGCTGACTTTGGCATATTGAGATCAACTATCTTAGCAGTCGTTACCCATGGTACCACTGATGTGCAACATGGTCACACAATCTACCACGATCGGACCGTCACCATCTACCCAGGTATTCCATTTTTAACCCTCTCGCCTTCTCTTTCATTGTTGTACTAGTAGTATACTTTGTAGTACTAGTGGGAGTACTTTTTGCCTTGGAGGACACGTATAGCCAGCTAGGCCCTTGAAGACTTGAACCCACTAGCTACCACCATTTTTGTTTTTCCATGTCTTACTATCTCATCCATGTAGCCAAGAGTGGCTATATATAATAAGTCGGTTATTTTACTTCCTCTATACCGGAGTAGTACTATTTGCTGCACAGTATTACTGACCGCCATATTTGAGCACAACATTATTATGCATGGACCTTGACTATGTACGTCACCATGTGTCCAGATCTGGGATGCCGCATGTACCAGATGAACGACGCCGAGTTCGACCCCCGTGATGCTACGTGGGTGCCGAGAAACACTCTTGAGTACTCGCTTTTCATCAGGGACAGCTACCCCATTGTAAAGCGGATGCCACCTTACGTGCATGACACAGAAGGCCTGCCATTCATGAAGCATGGTTGTGTCTTCAGTGCGCACCGCCAGATGAACGACATGCTGGGACACGCTATCCCTGATTTATGCCGCTTCAGCTTGGATGAATCTCCATCGTGCGGAACCGGACAGGAAAGCTACGACAATGATTCCCGTTGCCCACCGCTATGGATCGTGCCATCCATGAAGAACACCTAGAACTGGAACCTGGAGGAGGACATGTAGCCCATCTATAACATGTAAGTGGAGTATGATAATTGTGAGCGATAGCGCTATGAATATATGTAGACTAGTCGTGCACAAATTTATCACATGAATTGGAGATGAACTTGTGTGGCATACTGGCATTTGTCCTTTAGAATTTATTACTAGTAAATGTGTTATGTGTACGTGCAACTTGTGTGGTTGTTGCACGGGCTCCAACACGCTCTTTGAGAAAAAAAGGTGGCACAACTTTGGATATACGTGATGTGGCGGCATCATACAGTAGCATCATTCGCTATAGTTGTAGTACACTCCTACTAGGACGACAACTCCTATAAAACCTTGCGCTTGGCTCTTTGCCTCTTCGGGAGATTCAACAGTTCGTACTCGTGTGAACCTTCCACTTGGCTCTTCGCCTCTTCAGAAGGTCCAACAATGATGATACTATAGTACAATATGCTTCTGGCAATCTGACACCGATTGAACTGCTGCACGTCCACCGCGAGGGCGAGGGCGAGGGAGAGGGAGAGGGAGAGGGAGAGGGTGCTGTAGTGAAAACCCTCTCCTCGTCATGCGAACCACCGCGCGCGTGGGCGAGGGAGAGGCGTAGTAAGAAAGCTTCTCCTCGTTCGGCGAGTTGATGGGACACATCAAAGCAGTACTAGTACTACTAGTAGTAGTCCATACTGTGTCCTTTCCGATTAATATGGCTTAATTTGAAAAAAGAAAAATACACTAGAGGTCAATGTATGTAACAATACACTCTTTACGGTCACTATATATAGTTATGCGACGATTATACGATCACTAGCTCATTGTAGAGCACCGTATTGCACCCTACTGACCGGCCACATAGTCAACGTGGCACTTTGTTGACTGGTTAAATTGTCACCTGGTTTCTGGGTCCCACCTGTTAGTTGGCAGAGCAGAGAAATCAGTTAAACAAAACTTTACGCAGGCGCGACATGAGTCCAACCCTTGCACACGAACCGCCCTGGCTGTGTATGTGAGTGCATGCACGTGTCCTCCCTCGGTCTTCCAACAAAGAGTGTACATCGGCTATAAAACAAAGAGTGTAGTACATGATGTACATCTACACTTCCAATGCAATTAGCCTTTAATCTAAATCGATATTGATTCACTAATGCACCAACTTGTGCTGTAGGTATAGGCTACATGTCTATCCTTAATTACAGCATGCAATGGCCTTCATTTAATCTTCTTATCTCAATGGTCGCATGCACACATAAGTCTGCTACTTTTGGGTGTTAATTATGCCCTGGTCAATGTGTAAATCTCTAAATGTACAGTCTTTCGCGGACGTAGGAGTAGGTTGAGCACTTGAGCATGAGCGTGTGTGTTGCGTCGTGTGCTGTGTGCCGCATGGGTGCGTGAGTGTTGTGTGCGTCCATGTGTACGTGTGAGTGTTGCATGTTGCATGCATGCATGCATGGGGCTTACTCCCTCCCATTGACATGTTCATATTTCAAGCTTCCTCTGTTCCCTCCATATGGCAACTGAGGGTTGTGCACGTAACAAATGGGCACGCTGCAAACACGGGGTTCATCTCGTATCACACAACATTCCTCCACGGCGGTCATCTCGACGTTATACCTCTGAAGCTTGCATTATCAGAGCAGTTCGAGTCGGCGTAGTGGAAGTAGACATTCACGGGTCTTCAAGGGAAGTAGTGGTTCACGTTCGTTTTCGGAGAGGTACTTGACGAATCCAAGGTTTCCAAGTGCGACGGTAGTAGAACTTGGCGAATCCGAGTTTCTTGGAGGTCGTCATCGAACTTGGTCAAATACACGATGTGGGTAGACGTTCACTCGACGGCCTTCGGCGATAGTAGTTGTACACGGGTATTCGGCCACAGAAGTAGTCGTACATGTTTTCATAGAGGTTCGGGGTCAACGACACATAACTTGATGTCCACGAGGTCTTCGAGGGTCGACGGTAGTGGTACTCGGTCGTTTCGAAGAGGTACTTGGGGTCTTCGAACTTGCCGGTCTCGTTCTTGCGACATAGTTAAACTTGAAGTTTTGGTTCATGGGTCTTCGGCGACGGTAGTCGTTCACTTGACGGCGGTGGATGAACTTGGCGGTCCTCGTCGTCCTGGTACTTGGCGTTATTCCCTGTTCGGGGTCGAGCTTGACGTGTCGGCCTTTGTTGGAGGCAGGAGCGGGGTTTGACGGTGGAGCTCAGGAGCAAACCCCAACACAGAAGACCATAGGAGCTCGAGGCCGCAGGGTCACGTGCAGGAAGCGGAGCAGGGTCGAGCGACACTGGAAACGAACCCGAAAAAGGAGAAGGGCGGGCAGAGCTTGCCGGGACGACGTGCGGGTGCAGAGGTGGCCATGGCTGGCGAAACAGCGAGGGGGAGGCAGATGGCGTCGGAGCAGGAAAGTGGTGCGGTGACGGCAGAGGCACGATGCTGGTCGTGGTCGCCGGCGCGACGATACAACATGGACACCGTGGCAGGGAGGCGGCGAGCTTGAAGCTGAACGGAGGGAGGAGGAGGCGCGGGCGCGAGGGGGTGAAGGAGAGGACGGTGAGGTCGGAGGAACTGGTAGGGCTCGGCGGCGACTTGCTGCTGGCAACGCGCTCCAGCGAGGCCGGCATCAGGCCACGTGGCCCGCGAGCATGCAACGAGGGCGAGGAGACAGCCCCCGGCGCGGGGAAAGGCAGCAAGGCGCCGGGTCGCGCGTGGGGTGGCCTTCCTGATGGACCTAGGCGGCGGCGGAGGCATGGGACGACGAACGGGCGGTGCAAGGCGGTGGCTCACAGGGAATGAGAGGGAGATGGTGAGAGAGAGATCGAGGGGATCGGGCTCTGGCTGGCGGCGCTTGGGGGAACGAAGGAGAAGGAGGGGTTCGAGGGAGATGGGCTTAGGTTTAGGTGGGAGCGTGGGAGGCCCTTGGCCAAATGGGCCACGGGGAAGCAGGCCGCGTGACCGCGGGCTCTGCTCTCTTAACCTCTCTCACTTGCACTCCTTAAAAGAAGGCCATTTGCATTTCTGTCCCTAACTCGAACCACCTAATCAGATATACCCCTAATTCGAAAGCCTGCTCAAATTTGCCCCTCCGCCGTTAGGTGCCCTTACAGAAAAACCATCTGCGCCGTTACCGTCCGGTCAAACAACTTTGACCGTCCTGAAAAAAATAGCAAAAAAATTTAAAAAAATCTAAAATTTTATGAGATCGAAGATACTCATGTGCGCAAGGTGCGTGCAAATTTTTGTGCTATTTGGACATTCCAGGAGCTCGTGGCGAGGAAAAACAATTAATATGCACGCTTGTGAACAGTAAATTTGAAATAAAATAGCAAGAAAATTCAAAAAAATATGAATTTTTTTGGCATCAAAGAGGCTTGGGTGCACAAGGTGCTTGCAAGTTTTTGTGATCAAATGACTTGCGAGGAGCTCTCGCAAGAAAAAACAAAATAGTCATTTTTTCCCAAGTTTTTTCCCAGGCCAGATTTTGTTTTTTTCTCCACAAGCCCCTCCAATGTCCAAACACAACAAAAATTGGCACGCATCTTTTAGACCATAGCCTCTTTGATGCCAAAAAATTTCATATTTTTTTGAATTTTCTTGCTATTTTTTTGAATTTACTGTTCACAGGCTTACATATTTACTGTTTTTCCTTTGACACGAGCTCCTGGAATGCCCAAACAGCACGAAAAATTGCACGCACCTTGCGAACCTGAGTATCTTTGATCTCACAAATTTTCAGATTTTTTAGATTTTTTTTGCTATTTTTTTGCGGCCGGTCAATGCCCTTTGACCGGCTTTGACCGGACGGTAACGGCGCAAAAGCGCATTTCTGTAAGGGCACGTAACGGTGGAGGGGCATTTTTGAGCAGGCTTTCGAATTAGGGGCAAATGTGAGTAGTGGGTTCGAGTTAGGGAAAAGATGTAAAAGACCCTTAAAAGAAAGAGGGAGACAAGAAAGAAAAAAATAGAGAGAAGAAAAAGAAGAAGAGGATTTAGGGAACGAATTTGAACATGCAGGTAATTTAATTGGACTCACAAAAATATGCTCGGTCCAAGAAAATAGGTAGGGAGCCCAATTAACAAAACGGAGATGTTTTGTAGATGTTTGGGGATGTTCCGGATCCAACGGTGACGACTGCCCGGGTCGGGTCCGGGACAGCTTTCGGGCGCGCGCGCGAGGAGGGTCGCGGGCTGACGAGAGAGGTTAGATAGGGCCTGGCGGTGAGTGGTAGTGGGCTGAGATGAGAGGAGAGGAGTGTAGCTTGACAACTGTTTCCGGAGACCGAAAACGTCCGACGTTTTGACCGACTATAATGTCACTATAGTTATCCGTTGGGGCATCAAACGGACTCCGAATGCGATGAAACTTGGCAGGCAGCCTACCTACACTATAATAAGACCGCACGCCAACTTTCATCCCATTCCGAGAACATTTTTCGGCCACTTATACAATACTATCTCGGACATGCCACGGGCGCGTGCAAGTGTGGTTAGACTCAGAACGGACAACAGAAGGAACGGGGAGACCCGGACGGATGCAAGTTTTCAAAACATGATGATGCAATGCACATGATGACATGGCAAGATGCAACACGCAAGCAAATGACATGGCAACAACAGCGAATAACAGGAAGACACCTGGCACATCGGTCTCGGGGCGTTACAACACTCCACCACTACGAGAGGATCTTGTCCCGAGATCTAGAATGGCACCGGAGGGACAACGGGAGAGAAAGAGGAGAGGTAAAGCTAAGTTGCTTCTTTGACAAACGAGTGAAACCATGAGCCTTGAGAAGTTGAACAAATTCGTGAAAGAAAGAATACAACGGAAATGAACGAAGTTGAAAGCACTCCGTTAGAAAAGAGGGACAAGGGAGAACAACTTCGGGCAGCACTCCGATAGAAAAGAAAAGGAATTGAATAAGAACTTGATAAGATGAGAAGATACTTGATGAAATCACAACACACTACCCCCGGAACTACTGAATGAATGGAACAAGGGTAAGAAAGATCTCAGACGGCACTCCAGTTGAAAAGAGGTGCAAGGCTTGATAAGGCGAAAAGAACTTGAGCAAAAAGGTCACAACACTCCGGTTAAATAGGATAAGCATGAGAAAAACATGATCTTCACAATTCAAGATGATGATTGAAAAGAGCAACATCACAAGGCCTCCAGAAAAAAAGAGAATGGAATGGAATGAACGAAGGGAAACAAGATCTTGAGGGAGCACGCTTACAACAAATGCTAGAACGGAGTTGTAGGAAAACCAAGAACGAAAAGAATAAACTTGATATGGTCTTATGGAATATATCTCAAATATATGGGGTGACAACCTGCCACTCACGGGAAAAGAATTGGATTGATAAGAATAAGGAGACAAGAAAGCTATATCACCGGGAGGATAAAATAAGAACTTGGGTCATTTATAAGCACCATAATAGCAACAAACCTTAGAGAAGGCTTTAGGTGAAATATAAACCAAGATAACTCCAATGACGAGATTGATGGATTTAAAATATCTCATTCATGACAACATGTGAAACATGAAACATGAATTCAAATTATCAAGAATGACATAATACCACCTCCAATGATACGGAAGAAAGAATTGCACTCCGGATGCAAGATGAAGAATGCTTGAGCTCCTTAGAAAAGAATCTCGATGAACACTTCGAGAAGGAATATAAATCCTTGATGAACCATCATGTAGAACCTTCATGAGAACTCCGATAACAAAAGAATAACAAAATAAAGAGAATTCAGAAACACAAGGTGAAACCTTGTAATGATTTAGATGGATCTCCGTGATAATTAGAGCTTGGAACTTCGGGAAAGAAATGATAACGCATCTCGAACCGAGAATGTGAAATGAAGAACCACTCCGGAAAGCAGGAAAAGAATAAACTCGATGAAACAAGAATAAGAATTACATTATGCTTATCCTTCATCAATTAAATTGATGACAAACAATGGATTTGGCACACTACTTATTCTCATGGAAAGGATGAAGATAGACATGGCGCAAACTTAATGGACCACCGGTAGGATTGAAACAATGAATGAATTGATATGATGAAGAAGGAAGAGAACTCTTGAGCAAACCACCATACGAATTGAAAAAGAACGAATAAAACATGAAGAAACACCGAGAAGGATTAGCAAATAAACGAAAAAGCTTGAGAGAATTTAGATCCCAGAGAACGAAGAGATTACGAGCTGATTAGAGAATCCTTGATTTAAGCTCCGGTATGATTTAAAGTAAGAGAGCTGAAAGCTTAGAATGAAAAACCTGAAATGATGGACTCCGGATAATCAAACTGAGAAGACTCTTGAATTTCTCCAGATAGGTGAAAAGAATTCCCACAATCGCAAACAATTATGAGAGGATGGTATCAAGCTAGAACCATTAATCTTGAAGAGAATGGAGCAAGATATGGAGGAGAACTCTTCTTCGGTCTTCAAATGCAGAGAATGATGATGAGAAACACCACCATGAATTGTTGAGATACTCCGGGATGAAAATTAGAAAGGTTGAACCAACGATGAAAAGAATTTGGAAGATCTTAGAGAAGGACATTTGACTGATGGATATTCATTCTTACGTCAAGCTTTATATGATTTGAGAAAAACACCGGAAAGATTAGAAAAGTCAGGTAAGATCCTGGAAAAAAAGACCTGTGGGTTAGGGCCCACTCAAAAGAAACACTATTGAAATGATTTAAAAGAGAGGTTGCACCGGTTGAATTAAAAGGCTTAAATGATATAACATCCTCAAAAGAGTTTGAACGAAAACAGAATCAAAACACGAATCTTCAAGATATCTTAAGCACTCCGGAACAATTGAATAGAGAGAGGTGAACAGTTAAAAGAGTCTTCAGTAAGGACTTCGAACATGGAAAAACATGTGAAACAAAGAAAAAGATATGATCAACACCGAAAGCTTGCATTGAATCCACCGCTGAAGGAAAAGGATGAAGAATATTGAACTTGAATCTTCGTTACAATCTTCTTGAGAATCACCGGATAAGAATATTGATGGAAAAGGAATGGTGAAGCTTCCCATCAATAAAATGATACTTGAATAAGAAATCTGAGTCCTCGAAGAAGAAGGGTGGGTGGGCGGGAAAAACAAAGGCAACTTGGAGACGGATGAAACAAACACCGTTGAGAAGACTTGAGTTGATCTTGCGGATGTTGAAATGATTGGATCCACTCGAGGAGAGACACACCGGTTGAAAAGGATTGACAAAACAATCTCGATGATCAAGAAGGATTAGTATTCACATAGGAGTATGAGAACACCACTTAGGGAAGGTATGGAATCAACATTTGACTTCGAAGCAACTCGAATACCACAACTCAAAACAAAACAAACGATTGGCTTGCAGAATAAGCCGGAACAAACATATGATAGAGATTTCGTCCGAAGTTTTCATGGTGGGGCCTACACGGGCTCGATCATACAACACCATCATGTACAAGGCAGTGCACATGACATACGAAGCGTCCCTGAGTCGGCAAAGCCAAGGACTCTTTAAGACACAACGAGACCACTGTAAAACCAACCGTGGATAGGCGGACCACTAGACGTCGAACCCCAATTTCGTATCATACATCTGTCGGAAAGAAATCCTAGGAGCTACTTGAAATCCCACTTATAAACTCCTGAAACTTTCCGGTTATGCAACCAGGTGTTGGGGATACAGGGGAAGCATAATATCTCACCCAAAACTAGCAAATCCTACATCCAACTGTATCCATCCTTCAACACATAACCAAGAAACCTTCAGAAATCATCTACCTCAACCTTCAAAAAGCATCCGTTATATGAGTTATGGCAATACTCCCGAACTCCCGCCCCAGTACTGGGTGGCGTCGAGGTTATCTCACCAACAACTGCATAAAAGAGATTTTCGATGTCGGCGAAACTAATCTCAGGTATTCCAGAACTGCAACGATAAAATTGTGACGACAACACCTCGGAGCTCAACTCCCCGGGACACTGCCACAACCCCTAAATGACAGGAGGCACCAAGAACAATGTTCTCGTCACAAAACCATCGGAACGATTCCAAGATACCCGCGTGATCCTAAATTTTTTTAGTGAAATTTGAGAAGAGAAGAGTCAAAACTCTACATCACGATGCCTCACCAGAGCGATGAAGGGACTGAGGAGTAAAAAGAAGTCCTAACTCTCTGATATATATATTTCCTAAATGAATCAAAACATTTTTCTAGACTCAACAACGCCAGCTATTTGATCAAGTAGGGGGCTCCTAAGGTCGGGGAAGGCTCTGATACCAACTTGTAACGCCCTCGATGCGGCTATATCTCCCACATGTCGAAGCACGACTTAGAGGCATAACCGCATTGAAAGCAATGTCGCAAGTGAGGTAATCTTCACACAACCCATGTATTACATAAGGGAAAGAGATACATAGTTGGCTTACAATCGCCACTTCACACAAATACATGAATAAAGCATTACATCAACTAGATACAAACAAGGTCCGACTACGGAACCAAAATAAAAGAAGACTACCCCAATGCTACACAGATCCCTAATGGACCCCAACTGGGTTCCACTACTGATCAACTAGAACAAAACAACACAAAGGACAAGATCTTCATCGAGCTCCTCCTTGAGCTCGGTTGTGTCACCTGTACGGTATCATCGGCACCTGCAAACTGGTTTTGGAAGTATCTGTGAGTCACGGGGACTCAGCAATCTTACACCCTCGTGATCAAGACTATTTAAGCTTATAGGTAGGGTAAAAGGTATGAGGTGGAGCTGCAACAAGCGACTAGCATATATGGTGGCTAACATACACAAATGAGAGAGAGAAGAGAAGGCAATGCACGGTCGAGAAACTATGATCAAGAATTGATCCTAGAACAACCTACGTCAAGCATAACTCCAACACCGTGTTCACTTCCCGGACCCCGCCGAGAAGAGACCATCACGGTAACACACACGGTTGACGTATTTTAATTAAGGTCAACTTCAGGTTTTCTACAACCGGACATTAACAAATTCCCATCTGCCCATAACCGCAGGCACGGCTTTCGAAAGTTCAAATCCCTGCAGGGGTGAACCAACTTAGCCCATCACAAGCTCTCACGGTCAACGAAGGATATTCCTTCTAGCGGGAAGACCCGATCAGGCTCGGAATCCTGGTTACAAGACATCCTCGACAATGGTAAAACAAGTCCAGCAAGACCACCTGATGCGCCGACATCCCGATAAGAGCTGCACATATCTCGTTCTCAGGGCAACACCGGATAAGCAATCCGTACAATTAAAACCAGCCCTCGAGTTTCCCCGAGGTGGCGCTGCAAGGGGCTCTAGTTTGGACCAACACTTAGACAACCACTGGCCCGGGGGTTTAAAAATAAAGATGACCCTTGGGATGTGCAACTCCCAAGGGAAAAGACTAGGTGGCGAATTTTAAAACCAAGGTTGGGCCTTGCTGGAGGAGTTTTATTCAAGGCGAACTGTCAAGGGGTTCCCATTATAACCCAACCGCGTGAGGAATGCAAAATCCGGGAACATAACACCGATATGACGGAAACTAGGGCGGCAAGAGTGGAACAAAACACCAGGCATAAGGCCGAGCCTTCCACCCTTTACCAAGTATATAGATGCATTAATTAAATAAGAGATATGGTGATATCCCAACAAAATATGCATGTTCCAACAAGGAACAAACTCCAATCTTCACCTGCAACTAGCAACGCTATAAGAGGGGCTGAGCAAAGCGGTAACATAGCCAAACAATGGTTTGCTAGGGCAAGGTGGGTTAGAGGCTTGGCTTCACAATATGGGAGGCATGATAAGCAAGTGGTAGGTATCATAGCATAGGCATAGCAAAAGAGCGAGCAACTAGCAAGCAAAGATAGAAGTGATTTCGATGGTATGGTCATCTTGCCTGAGATCCCGCAAGGAAGAAGAACGAGTCCAAGAAGAAGACAAACGGACGAAGTCGAACGGATCCTCACAACTCTGGAACGAAACCGAAGCTAACGCGAGAAGCAACCCGAAAAGAAGCAAACAACATAATAAACAACCAACACATAATCATGGCATGATGCACAACCAAGTATGATGCATGTCCGGTTTAAATATGCATGGCATGGCAAGGGGCACAAACAAAACTACAAGTTAAGTGGAGGTCAATATGCAACGAGTTGCATATTGACGGAACACCACATCAATTATTTAGTTCTCTCTCGGTTAGGTACTCAACAATATTAAATGTTGGTTAACATGGCAAGAGGTGTAGCATAACAAACTATACCATCTAAACAATTTAAATGGGGACGGATATAACAAACAACAAATCCGGTAAATCCCCATATGCGTTTAGCAATTTAATGCAACAACAATTTTAAACATTTTAAATGTTGTTATCATGATGCCGATGACATGAACAAGTTTTATGCAAGCTTTATGAAAATATTGATAAGAGCATTATATGAAGCATTTGTCATCATGGCGGAAACGAAAGGGGTGCCATGGCAACGAGTCCGAAAGTGATGCCACGGCAACATATTGGTTCCGGTAGCTCATGGAGATACTGGTGCAAAAGGAAGTGGTGGGAGCAAGCAAAAGAAGGTGGGGCGCTCCCGGATACCGGGTGTCCCATGTGTTGGCGGCATGGCAACCGAGGGTCGTGCACGTAACAAACGGACACGCTGCAAACACGGGGTTCATCTCGTATCACACAACATTCCTCCACGGCGGTCATCTCGACGTTATACCTCTGAAGCGTGCATTATCGGAGCAGTTCGAGTCGGCGTAGTGGAAGTAGACATTCATGGGTCTTCAAGGGAAGTAGTGGTTCACGTTCATTTTCGGAGAGGTACTTGACGAATCCAAGGTTTCCAAGGGCGACGATAGTAGAACTTGGCGAATCCGAGTTTCTCGGAGGTCGTCATCGAACTTGGTCAAATACACGATGTGGGTAGACGTTCACTCGACGGCCTTCGGCGACGGTAGTTGTACATGGGTCTTCGGCCACGGAAGTAGTCATACACGTTTTCGTAGAGGTTCGGGGTCAATGACACGGAACTTGACGTCCACGAGGTCTTCGAGGGTGGACGGTAGTGGTACTCGGTCATTTCGAAGAGGTACTTGGGGTCTTCGAACTTGGCGGTCTCGTTCTTGCGACATAGTTAAACTTGAAGTTTTGGTTCATGGGTCTTCGGCGACGGTAGTCGTTCACTTGACGGCAGTGGACGAACTTGGCGGTCCTCGTCATCCTGGTACTTGGTGTTATTCCCTGTTCGGGGTCGAGCTTGACTTGTCGGCCTTCGATGGAGGCAGGAGCGGGGTTTGACGGTGGAGCTCGGGAGCAAACCCCAACACAGAAGACCACAGGAGCTCGAGGCCGCAGGGTCACGTGCAGGAAGCGGAGCAGGGTCGAGCGGCACTGGAAACGAACCCGAAAAAGGAGAAGGGCGGGCAGAGCTTGCCGGGGCGACGTGCGGGTGCAGAGGCGGCCATGGCTGGCAAAACAGCGAGGGGGGGTGCAGATGGCGTCGGAGCAGGAACGTGGTGCGGCGACGGCAGAGGCACGATGCTGGTCGTGGTCGCCGGCGCGACGATACACCACGGACGCCATGGCAGGGAGGCAGCAAGCTTGAAGCTGAACGGAGGGAGGAGGAGGCGCGGGCGCGAGGAGGTGAAGGAGAGGATGGTGAGGCCGGAGGAACTGGCAGGGCTCGGCGGTGACTTGCTGCTGGTAGCGCGCTCCAGCGAGGCTGGCATCAGGCCGCGTGGCCCGCGAGCGTGCAACGAGGGCGAGGAGACAGCCCCCGGCGCGGGGAAAGGCAGCAAGGCGCCGGGTCGTGCGTGGGGTGGCCTTCCTGATGGACCTCAGCGGCGGCGGAGGCATGGGACGACGAACGGGCGGCGCAAGGCGGCGGCTCACAGGGAACAAGAGGGAGATGGTGAGAGAGAGATCGAGGGGATCGGGCTCTGGCTGGCGGCGCTTGGGGGAACGAAGGAGAAGGAGGGGTTCGAGGGAGATGGGCTTAGGTTTAGGTGGGAGCATGGGAGGCCCTTCGCCAAATGGGCCATGGGGAAGCAGGCCGCCTGACCGCGGGCTCTGCTCTCTTAACCTCTCTCACTTGCACTGCTTAAAAGAAAGAGGGAGACAAGAAAGAAAAAATAGAGAGAAGAAAAAGAAGAAGAGGAATTTAGGGAGCGAATTTGAACATGCAGGTAATTTAATTGTACTCACAAAAATATGCTCGGTCCGAGAAAATAGGTAGGGAGCCCAATTAACAAAACGGAGATGTTTTGTAGATGTTCGGGGATGTTGCGGATCCAACGGTGACGACTGCCCGGGTCGGGTCCGGGACAGCTTTCGGGCGCGCGTGCGCGAGGAGGGTCGCGAGCTGACGAGAGAGGTTAGATAGGGCCTGGCGGTGAGTGGTAGTGGTCTGAGATGAGAGGAGAGGAGTGTAGCCCGACAACTGTTTCCGGAGGCCGAAAACGTCCGACGTTTTGACCGACTATAATGTCGCTATAGTTATCCGTTGGGGCATCAAACGGACTCCGAATGCGATGAAACTTGGCAGGCGGCCTACCTACACTATAATAAGACCGCACGCCAACTTTCATCCCATTCCGAGAAAATTTTCCGGCCACTTATACAGTTCTATTTTGGACATGCCGCGGGCGCGTGCAAGTGTGGTTGGACTCAGAACGGACAACAGAAGGAACGGGGAGACCCGGACGGATGCAAGTTTTGAAAACATGATGATGCAATGCACATGATGACATGGCAAGATGCAACATGCAAGCAAATGACATGGCAACAACAGCGAATAACAGGAAGACACCTGGCACATCGGTCTCGGGGCGTTACATCTCTTCCCTATCGTCGGCCGCACACTATTTACCCCCGCTCACTGCTCGCCCGCCCACGCCATCTTCCTTGGTAGCTCGCATGTACCATATCCCCCCGCTCACTGCTCGGCCACAGGAGGAGAAGCTTCTTCACTCGCCAGCCCGAATCCACTTCCCCGCTGGCTCACAGGCACCGAAAACCCCAATGGCAGAACCAACTGACACGCATAGCCGCGATTGGAATTCCCTCCCTCATGTTCTCTTGGAGCAGATCTGTAGTCATATGGACCTACTCAGCACCATCCTTCTGGTCGCATGCTCGGTGTCTTTGTACCGTCTACTCGTCTGCAACCAGCCGGCTCTTTTCAAGACACCCTGCTTGCTGATGCCCGATCCTTGTAGGTGGACCAGACACCGACTTGACGATCCTACGGAGGTTGCCGTGGTGCCCCTCGACATGCTACCACTACCCATCCACCTGTCCTTCATGCGCGGCCACTACTGGGCGGGCATGAAGGCCAACTGGATCATCCTCATCCACCACACCGGTAGTCTGTGGCATCTTGTGTATATCTACACCCAGCGAGAGATCACCCTTCCATTGTTGGATACCGCCGCCATCGAGCCTCGCGGCCCGCCGGACACTCCTGCCTACTACGCACGAGACGCGTCAAGCTTTTGGCTCGACCTCTGTTTGTAGAAAGTTGTAATCTGCAAAGTGCCCACACCATCAGAAGACTACATGGATTACAAGCTCATTACCTTGTTCAACATGGGATTAGTCTATCTAGAATCCGGTCGCCATACATGGTTATGGCTCATCATCAATCCTGTTGAGGAAACATTTCTGTCTGATGCTATAGTGCATGATGGCATCGTTTACGCGGTCGACGCACAGATTGGCTGCCTATACTGGTGGAATCCATCGTCGTGTAATTGTTCTATCTCATCTCATCTTTACCTTATGAATACGTCTGCCTGTTCATTTGTTACAAATTTAGAATGCATAGCATGCCTATAACCACATCATTGCTATATATTCCTCTCATTTCCTAGATTTTTATGACCACAGATGTTATTGTTAGAGTTTATATGAGAACAATTGGCATCTAATGATTGTTAGAATACATATTATGAGCATAACATCATGATTGCTGTATGTTACTCTCGTTTACAAGATTTTTATAACAACGCATGTTATTGCTTAGAGTTGATATGAGAACAGTAGTAGTAAGTGCTATGGTAGAATATGAGTATGCGTTGTCATAGCTGTTTTCCTCTCATTGTTACATGATGTTTGAACCATGACATATTGCTAGAATATGAAAGCCATTGGCTTATTTTTTAACTTGGGGTATGATTATGACCACGGCATTGCAACTCTCTGTCTATGATATGTGTCACTGTTATAATAATCTTAATTCCACACATACTCTGAACATGATTGTTTATTTTTGTCCTTTTGGTCTCCAATTTGAATTGTTGCAGTAGACGCAAATGCGCTGGCCTTCATGATTCCAGGACCTGGAATCATACTAGCCGATGGGTGGTGGTTTATCGCTCGTTCAGCTGACGGCAGTCATTTGATGCTCATTCGCACGTACCAAATTGACCAAACCATTACATCAAACCACATGCAGTACAATGCGTGGGGCGTTCGTGACATCGATGGCGATGGCTGCTTCATGTTCGAGAAAGATCCCAGCTCCGTTGGGCCAGGCGTATTCAACTGGAGGCGGGTTTACAGCCTCGGCAACCACTCCTTGTTCCTCGGGCTCAATTATCCGATCATCCAACCAATCATCGATCATATCACCGGTGATGATTACTGTACTATGCAACTTCCATTCGCGAGGGGGGGGGGGCTGCATTTACACATCATACCATGGGTTTCATGAATCACCATATCCAGAGATTCGTCGACACAGCTTGTTGCCAAATAATCTTCAGGGTGTGAAAGGCATCAAGCTTCCATGCGATGGATGGCTTTTGCAAACCCGACATGCAGCGATGTGCTTCATGCCAGCAGCAAATATGCACAACTTGATTTGTGCTGATATCTAGACTGAGCCATGTATTCTGCTGCTGTAGCATGACCCTCTTTTGTTGGATATTATGTACTATTGTTAGTTTGAAGCACTCCCCTGGTTTGAAGGATAGATACCTTCCTTGGATCAAGTGCATCCTAACTCACCTGCATAGGATGTACTGATAATGATGATGGAGATGTTGTGCAGAAGCCATATATATATATATATATATATATATATATATATATATATATATATATATATATATATATAAGTTAGGCTTCAAGTGCGTACTTGTTAGTTAAACCTATGTATAAATTGTGACACTAAATACGACTAGTAAGTAGTACAATAGGAGTACTAGTATACGTCGGTCAAATTATTCATCATGTCCACACATTGAATTGACGTGACAACACGCTGCGCGTGAGGTGACACAACAATCCCGGCAGCGTGTTCGGGTATTCTAGACTTCAGATTTGGAGTACCACTTATCTGTCGAAATCGTTCATCATTCACTTAAAACAGCCGATTGATCATACATTGAGTACCATATAACTGGAATTACCGATGCAAGTCGAAGAAGGATTGGCCGGTGCCGCCGGCTGGCATCAAGTTCGATCCCACGGATTAGGAGCTGATCGAGCACCTTGAGGCCAAAGTGAGTGCTGACAGCGCGAGATTTTAGTCTCTCATCGATTTGTTCATACCAACCATCGACAGCGAGCACGGCATATGCTACACCCAACCTGAGAAACTTCCAGGTAAGACACCGATCGGCCGTCTACTTGCACAAACATATTCCTTTGTTTATAGCTCTATTTTTCTTTTTATACGCAGACCTGGTGAAGCAATTACCATTTGACAGTTAATAAAAAGTGAAACAAGTGACTGCAACATGCCAAAGATGTTATGAAAATGCCAACTAGGTACACTAAAACCTGTATTCCACAATACTGTAGGTATCACACTGAGTGGCCTAAGGAAGCATTTCTTCCAGCACAATTCTAGGGCGTTCAAAAGGGGCACGTGGACGCGTCGCAAGATACAGTCGGAGTGCGGCATGCACGCGATGTGGCACAAGACTGGCAATAGCTTGCCGGTGATGGTCAACGGCCGGCAGACGGGCAACAAAAAAGGTTCTGGTGCTGCACACCAACAAGAACTTCAACCAGCAGAGGACCAACTGGGTGATGCACCAGTACCACCTCGGGGACCTGGAACAAGAGAAGGAGCGGGAGCTGGTCCTCTGCAAGATTTTCTACCAGACGAACACTAGGGCCCGGAGTAAAAAAATTGTAAGTTAGTTTGGTATTGGTAGTTGTACTACCTTGTCGTCCGCAAGTTGGTATTGTTGTTAACGATCTTTTTGTATGAACTTGCATTTGCTTCCAACCATCATGCCGAGGGTCGACGTGGATATAAAGCTGAATCATTTGTTTCGAAACGAATTTTCAGGCACCTGATTTTTATTTGATGGGTAGCTAAAGCACCCGCCGTTTGAATTCCCAATTCTCCAATTTTTTCGAAACAAGTGCATGCACTTATTATCACAATAAAAAAACAATATCCGTGATGCATCCCAGTTATCAGTCTGTACTTGCAGAATTCTCTCGTTTATTGAGCACATATATTGTTTTTTCAGGTCGAGCAAGTTTCAACTGGGTTGTAGACTGCCCAGGGTTGGTTTTGTTTTTAACAAGCCCATCCCATGACGACAACGGGGCACAAAGATCCAGCAGGTATCTACTGGCCTCTAGCCCGCCAGCGTTAGTTATATTTTGTCTTACAACATCCGCGGGCAGTTTTTTTATTGAATCAAACACACAACGCAGTTCTATTATCCTCTTGAAACGCATGTCCTACATCCGTTTTCTAATCTCTACCTATAGTTTTACTAGTTCATATACACGTATCATTATATTGAAAACACATAAAATTCCCTTTTCATGTTTACATCCTTATTTTTGTTGTTTTTTCCCACCAGCGCTGAGTTTTTACCACTCGTTTTCCCTTAAACCAACTCAATTGTTCCACGTCTTATTTGCTTACAAAAACAATCCGATTTTTTTGGCAAATCAATAAGTTCTTAAAAAATGTTTATCATTTCGGGATTACAACAGTTCGGACTCCACCGAAATATGCAAAATAAGGTTGAATTTTTTGACCGTGGTCCTAGGCAGAAAATGGGCTGTAATAAATTACTTAAGAATTAGCAAATGGGCTACAAATTATAAAAAATAGCAAATGGGCTTTATGTTGTCTGCCACAGATTTGGAGGCTGACTTGTGGGCCTACTAAGTTCATGCATACAGAAGGTTTCTCAAAAAAGAAACTTAGTCAACAATCGACTCTACCAGCGTCAGACCGTTAGATGTCAATCTAACGGCAATCGTGCTTCTTCAATCTCTGATCTTCTTGCCCCAGCTGCCCAAACCAGCGCCATCGGAGCCGCCTGCTCCCGCCTCCCATAGCCGGCAGTGCTGCCGGGCAGGCCTCATGGCCCCATCATACTCGCATCCCTGGCCTGTCTATCCCTCTACTCACCCACACCTCCTGTTATTTTCTGGCGACAGTAGCCGAACCAGTCAACCCTCGTACTCTCCACCGTGTGGGCAGCCACTATCGTGTCTTTCCCGGCTCCATGTCGTTCCGTTCGTAGGCCTCGCCGTCGTCCACCGCCCTGGTGCTCTCGGCACGACGTGGTCAACGATGTCCATCCAACGGCCGTAGAGCTTCTTCAACCTCTGGTCTTCTTGCCCCAGCCGCCCAAAGCAGCGCCGGTCGTGCCGCATGCTCCTGCCTCACGTGGCCAGCTGTGCTGCCGCGGAGGCCTCACCGTCCACATACTACTCCCATCGCTGGCCAGGCCATCCCTCCACTCACCCACTCCCCCTGTTATTCTGCGGTGACGGTAGCCTTACACCGCAGCCGAACCAGTGAACCCTCGTACTCCTCTCCGCGTGGGCATCCACTGCCGCGTCTTCCCCGGCTCTGCGTCATCCCCTTCCTAGGCCTCGCCATCCTCCACCGCAGTGGTGCTCTCGGCGCGGCGTGGTCAATGTGGTCAACGACCGACTTCCATCTGAAGAGTACTGTACATGGAGAGGCTGACAGCTGGGTCCACGGCAGCTGCAAGGAAGTGCCTCCTTATTACGCGCAAAAAAAATTATTCCTCCACCTGACAGTAGGGACCCACCGGACGGGCCACCAGTATTTCGCAGAAAAAACGTTTCCTCCCTGACTGCTGGGACCCACAGGACGGGCCACCGTATTTCACGAAAAAAACGTTTCCCCTGTCTGCTGGGACCCATCGGACGGACCAACGTATTTCGCGAAAAAAAATGTTCCCCCCGCTGTCAGCTCGGACCCACTGGAAGTGCCTCCTTATTACGCACAGAAAAATGAATACTCCCCCTGCTAGCTGGGACCCACCATGGTGGGAGGCTGACTTGTGGGCCTACGAAGTTGACGGGGACGGAGGGCTTTGTCAACTTAGTCAATATGCACGATTCTAGCTCTAGTGACCGTATGATGTCCATCCAACGGTCGTCGTGCTTCTTCAATCTCTGCTATTCCTGCTCCATCCTCTCAAACAAGAGCCGGCGGGACTACCTGCTCCCTCCTCCCAGCGGCCGGCTCTGCTGCCGCGCATGCCTCACCGCCCCACCGTACTCCCATCGCTGGCCTAGCCATCCCTCTACTCACCCACACCTGCTGTTATTCTCCGGCGATGGCAGACGAACTAGTAAACCCTCGTATAGTCGTACTCCCCTCCACGTGGGAAACAACTGCCGAGTCTTCCCTGCCTCTGTGTCGTTCCCTTCCTAGGCCTCGCCGTCGTCCACCGCCCTGGTGCTCTTGGCGTGGCCTGGTCAACGTGGTCAACGACCGACATGCATCTGAAGTGGACTGTACATGGAGAGGCCGACAACTGGGTCCATGGCCGCACGCAAGGAAATGCCTCCTTATTACGCGCAAAATAATGATTCCTCCACCTGACATCAGGGACCCACCGAAAGGGCATCTGTATTTCACGAAAAAAACATTACCGCCGCTGACAGCTCAGACCCACCAGCTATATCTTCGCACGCAAGAAAGTGCCTCCTTATTACGCACAAAAAATGAATACTCCCCCTGTTAGCTGGGACCCAGTATAGTGGCAGGCTGACTTGTGGGCCTACTAAGTTGACGGGGACGGAGGGCTTTGTCAACTTAGTCAATATGCACGATTCTAGCTCCAGTGACCGTATGATGTCCACCCAACGGCCGTAGTGCTTCTTCAACCTCTGGTCTTCTTGCTCCAGCCGCCCAAACCAGTGTCGGTCGTGCCTTGTGCTCCTGCCTCCCGTGGCCAGCTACGATGAGGTGGAGGCCTCACCGCCCCTACTACTCCCACCGCTGGCCAGGCTATCCCTCTACTCACCCACACCCCCTGTTATTCTGCAGCGACGGCAGCCTCACACCGCAGCGAACTAGTGAACCCTCATACTCCTCTACGCGTGGGCATCCACTGTCGCATCTTCCCCGGCTCTGCGTCGTCCCCTTCCTAGGCCTCGCCGTCGTCCACCACACTAGTGCTCTTGGCGCGGCGTGGTCAACGTGGTCAAGGAACGGCTTCCATCGGACATGGACTGTACATGGAGAGGCTGACAGCTGGGTCCACGACCGCAGCAATGAAGTGCCTCCTTATTACATGCAAAATAATTATTCGTCCACCTAACAGCGGGGACCCACTGGACGGGCCACCATATTTCGCGGAAAAAACGTTTCCCCCCTGACTGCTGGGACCCACCAGCTACACCTTCATACGCAAGGGATGCGTCCGGGCAAAAAAAACAAAATTGTTCACCCCCTGACTACTGGGACCCACCAGCTACATCTTCGCACGCAAGGAAGTGCCTGGCAGTCGGGACCCACCTGGTCGAAGCATACATAGCGTTGTCATTCTGGTCGCGAACGTGTACATACATACTGGTCGATGTAGAGGCACACACGTGTCGTAGTAGAGGCGCGCATGTGTCGTAGTAGAGGCGGCACATAGCATGTACACGTACGTACAGTGGCCAGGGTGCAAGAAAGAAAACACAGCCACGTATGTGTACATACGGGCGGGGTCTCGAACGCCTACTCGCGCATACGTACGGCCAGGGCTCGTGTACATGGCTGGGTCGGAAAGAAGTAACAACGTCGTCGTCGTGTTCATGGGGAGGCAACGGAATGCGTCGTGTTCATGGGGAGGCAACGAAATGCATCGTGTTCATGGGGAGGCAACGGAATGCGTCGTGTTCATTGGGAGGCAACGAAACACTTGGGAGCCACCCGGCTGGGTCGGAACGAAATGCGTGGTCGTGTTCATCGGGAGGGCTTGGACGGAACAGGTGATGGAAACGAGGCCTGGCATACCGCAGAACGGAGGAAACAGACCTCCTACGATCGAAACGGGGGTCCTGTTGATCGGGAGGGGTGTGGCGTACCGCAAAACGGAGGAAACGGACCTCCTACGGTCGAAACGGGGGTCCTATTGATTGGGAGGGGTGTGGCGTACCGCAAAATGGACGAAATGGACCTCCTACGGTCGAAACGAGGGTCCTGTTCATCAGGAGGGGTGTGGCGTACCGCAAAACAAGACTCCACGGGATACTGTTCATCTCCACCGTCGACCTCCTCCAGCCTCCACGGGCTATCGTCGACCTTCTCCAGCCTCCACGGGCTCTTGTTCATCCAGCCTCCACCGCGCGCTACTCCACCGGCTACTGTTCAACCACCCCTCCAACGTCTACTGTTCATCCAGCCCTCCACACCACGGGGTCCTATTCAACCACCCCTCGATGGGCACCCCTCCATCGACTACTGTTCATCCAGCCCTCCACACCACGGGGTCCTGTTCATCCAGAGGCAACGCCACCGCTCACTGTTCATCCAAAACCCACCGCAACACTCACTGTTCATCCCAGAGGCAACATCGATCGGCTTCAGTTAGCAGAAGTAGCGAAGGAATCGCTCGATCGGGTTCAGTTAACAACCATCGATCGATCGCTCGGGTTCAGTAACACGTAGCCTGCAGTGCAATAGCTCGGGTTTAGTTAGATCCCAACGCCTCGCTCGGGTTCAGTTAGAGCCAACGCCTCGCACATACGCGCGTACGTATACGAGAGAAATGCGCATCGCTCGGCCCCCTACCTCCAACCGTAACCGGGAACTCCCCGAAATTTTCCTCCCCCTCGCTTCTACCATGGTTTTTTCCGTCATGGATGGCCCAAAGAAGGTCATGCAGCTGCGTCTCCGGCCCGCCCAGGGTGAAAAGCCCATTTTCTGTCATGATTTTTTGTCATAGAAGTAGGAGCCCACCACATCTATGATGATACCGGGTTTTGTCACAATTATCGTCATAGAAGTTTCATATGTATGACAGCAAAAAAATTGTTCGGCCCAAAATGTCACAAATGTGTCTTTTTTTGTAGTGTTGATCTTCACTTATATCTTTCAGAGTAGTTTGTCATTTGCTCTAGTGCTTCAATTATATCCTTTCATAGCACAATGGTGGTTTTATTTTGAAGAAATAGATGAACTCTTGTGCTTCACTTATATTATTTTAGAGTCTTTAGAACAACATGGTAGTTTGCTTTGGTCATGAAACTAGTCCTAATATGATGGGCATCCAAGTGGGATATAATAAAAACTTTCATATAGAGTGCATTGAATACTATGAGAAGTTTTATACTTGATAATTGTTATGAGATATGAATATGGTGATATTAGAGTCATGCAAGTTGAGTAGTTGTGAATTTGAGAAATATTTGTGTTGAAGTTTGTGATTCTCGTAGCACACACGTATGGTGAACCGTTATGTGACGAAGTCGGAGCATGATTTATTTATTGATTGTCTTCCTTATGAGTGGTGGTCTGGGACGAGCGATGGTCTTTTCCTACCAGTGTATCCCCCTAGGAGCATGTGCGTAGTACTTTGTTTCGATAACTAATAGATTTTTGCAATAAGTATGTGAGTTCTTTATGACTAATGTTGAGTCCATGGATTATATGCACTCTCACCCTTCCACCATTGCTAGCCTCTCTAGTACACCGCGCAACTTTCGCCGGTACCATAAACCCACCATATACCTTACTCAAAACAGCCACCATACCTACCTATTATGGCATTTCCATAGCCATTCCGAGATATATTGCCATGCAACTTTCCACCGTTCCGTTTATTATGACACGCTTCATCATTGCCATATGCTTTGCATGATCATGTAGTTGACATCGTATTTATGGCAGAGCCACCATTCATAATTCTTTCATACATGTCACTCATGAGTCATCGCACATCCCGGTACACCGAGGCATTCATATAGAGTCATATTTTGTTCTAAGTATCGAGTTGTAATTCTTGAGTTGTAAGTAAATAAAAGTGTGATGATCATCATTATTAGAGCATTGTCCTAGTGAGGAAAGGATGATGGAGACTATGATTCTCCCACAAGTCGGGATGAGACTCTGGACCAAAAAAAAGAACAGGCCCAAAAAAAGAGGCCATAAAAAAGAAAAAAGAAAAGGCCTCAAAATATGAGAGAAAAAAAGAGAAGGGGCAATGCTACTATCCGTTTTACCACACTTGTGCTTCAAAGTAGCACCATGATCTTCGTGATAGAGAGTCTCCTATGATATCACTTTCATATACTAGTGGACATTTTCATTATAGACCTTGGCTTGTATATTCCAATGATGGGCTTCCTCAAAATGCCCTAGGTCTTCATGATCAAGCAAGTTGGATGCACACCCACTAGTTTCTTTTGTTGAGCTTTCATACACTTATAACTCTAGTGCATCCGTTGCATGGCAATCCCTACTCACTCACATTTGATGGGCATCTGCATAGCCCGTTGATACGCCTAGTTGATGTGAGACTATCATCTCCCTTTTTGACTTCTCCACAACCACCCTTCTATTCCACCTATAGTGCCATATCCATGGCTCACGCTCATGTATTGCGTGAAGATTGAAAAAGTTTGAGAACATCAAAAGTATGAAACAATTGCTTGGCTTGACATCGGGGTTGTGCATGATTTCCATATTTTGTGTGATTTTGTAGGGATAGTTTTCTTTGGCCATGTTATTTTGAGAAGACATGATTACTTTGTTAGTATGCTTGAAGTATTATTATTTTTATGTCAATATTAAACTTTTGTCTTGAATCTTATGGATCTGAATATTCTTGCCACAATAAAGAGAACTACATGGATAAATATGTTAGGTAGCATTCCACATCAAAAAATTTGTTTGTATCATTTACCTACTCGAGGACGAGCAGGAATTAAGCTTGGGGATGCTGATATGTCTCCAATGTATCTATAATTTTTGATTGTTCCATGCTATTATATTATCAACCTTGGATGTTTTAAATGCATTTATATGCTATTTTATTTGATTTTTGGGACTAACCTATTAACCTAGAGCCCAGTGCCAGTTTCTATTTTTTTCCTTGTTTAGAGTATCACAGAAAAGGAAAATCAAACGGAGTCCAATTGACCTGAAACTTCGCGGAACTTATTTTTGGAACGGAAGCAATCTAGAAGACTTGGGGTGTACGTAAGTGAAGCAACGAGGAAGGCACGAGGCAGGGGGTGCGCCCACCCCCCTGGGCGCGCCCTCCACCCTCATGGGCCCCTCGTGGCTCTATTGACGTACTTCTTCCTCCTATATATACCCATATACCCTAAAAACTTCGAGGAGCAGAATAGATCGGGAGTTCCACCGCCAGAAGCCTCCGTAGCCACCGAAAACCAATCTAGACCCGTTCCGGCACCCTGCCGGAGGGGGAATCCCTCTCCGGTGACCATCTTCATCATCCCGGTGCTCTCCATGATGAGGAGGGAGTACTTCTCCCTCGGGGCTGAGGGTATGTGTTTGATCTCTCTCTCTCTCTCTCTCGTGTTCTTGAGGTGGTACGATCTTGATGTATCGCGAGCTTTGCTATTATAGTTGGATCTTATGATGTTTCTCCCCCTCTACTCTCTTGTAATGGATTAAGTTTTCCCTTTGAAGTTATCTTAGCGGATTGAGTCTTTAAGGATTTGAGAACACTTGATGTATGTCTTGCCATGCTTATCTATGGTGACAATGGGATATCACGTGATCCAGTTGATGTATGTTTTGGTGATCAACTTGCGGGTTCCGCCCATGAACCTATGCATAGGGGTTGGCATACGTTTTCATCTTGACTCTCCAGTAGAATCTTTGGGGCACTCTTTGAAGTACTTTGTGTTGGTTTGAATAGATGAATCTAAGATTGTGTGATGCATATTGTATAATCATACCCACGGATACTTGAGGCGACATTGGAGTATCTAGGTGACATTAGGGTTTTGGTTGATTTGTGTCTTAAGGTGTTATTCTAGTACGAACTCTATGATAGATTGAAAAGAAAGAATAGCTTCGTGTTATTTTACTACGGACACTTGAATAGATTGATCAGAAAGGATAACTTTGAGGTGGTTTCGTACCCTACCATAATCTCTTCGTTTGTTCTCTGCTATTAGTGACTTTGGAGTGAGTCTTTGTTGCATGTTGAGGGATAGCTATATGATCCAATTATGTTATTATTGTTGAGAGAACTTGCACTAGTGAAAGTATGAACCCTAGGCCTTGTTTCAACGCATTGCAATACCGTTTGTGCTCACTTTTATCATTAGTTACCTTGCTGTTTTTATATTTTCAGATTACAAAAACCTATATCTATCATCCATATTGCACTTGTATCACCATCTTTTAGCCGAACTAGTGCACCTATACAATTTACCATTGTATTGGGTGTGTTGGGGACACAAGAGACTCTTTGTTATTTGGTTGAAGGGTTGTTTGAGAGAGACCATCTTCATCCTACACCTCCCACGGATTGATAAACCTTAGGTCATCCACTTGAGGGAAATTTGCTACTGTCCTACAAACCTCTGCACTTGGAGGCCCAACAATGTCTACAAGAAGGTTGTGTAGTAGACATCAAATTCTGATACGGAAGATTCTAGAACAAAGACGAAGTGCTTGTGTTTTGAGGTTTCTGCATTATGCTTAAGTTCAACCATAGAGTCTTCTAGATTGTACATGTGGCAAAATCTGGTGGAATCTAGATGATATCCAATGACCAGTAGTGCTCAAATTTTCCAGCTTTGCACCATCGGATTGGCCTCATCCAACGACCATCTTTCAAAGTTAAAGTTATCCGCACACTATATAAAAAGTATAAAATATAATATATATAGGGGTATAGATATAGATATGTGATGCGAAAGCCACCCATCATCTCCAATTAGAATAGTGTGTCCATGCACGGATGCAATGTGGCCAAATGATGTCTGCCATTGGTATCTCAAATTCAAACCAGTCTGACCTTGTTCAATGTGTATACATTACAACATGCTCGTTTCCAAACCACACCGAGCAGATCTCCGTTATATTCATGCATGCATGGGTTTCAAACATCATGATCTCTTATTCAAATATTTGAATTCAACTTTACATTGATTATGACCTCACCTAGTCTTTTACACCCACACATTGGTCTTCTCTTTATAATTGTACCACTAACTTTCTCTCCTGCATGCATGCACACACACTACCAGACGGCATTATCCATCGCACACATGCAATCTTTTTCTTCAGGTCGGTCTCCCATGAAGGGACACACACACACATCCCCCTCTCCATCATATCGGGCATTCTTTATCTCTCACGTGCATGCGCAATGATCAATCTTCCTCTATGTGTGTGTGTATAGCTAGGTCTTTCATAGTTTTCCACATAAACCGATCAATCTATATATCTAGTGAGATCTCACCCTATTTCCCATGTCCAAATCTGTCGGATTTCGGGTTCCGGCAGACCCTTGAGGTTCGAACACTGGGGTGCGCGCGGAGATTTCGCCTCCTACCTACCTGCGCTCCTCCGCCTTACTAGGATCTAAACTAAGGAAAGAACAACACAAGAGACACAGGGTTTATACTGGTTCGGGCCACCGTTGTGGTGTAATACCCTACTCCAGTGTGTGGTGTGGTGGATTGCCTCTTGGGCTGATGATGATGAACAATACAAGGAAGAACAGCCTCGCGAGGGTCTGCTCTTGGCTGGGGTGATGAACTGCTAGGAGGAGCTTAGTCACCCCCCTCTCTCTCTCTCTCTCTACCTGACCTTCTCTATCTTTCCAACTCTCTGGCCAGCTCTTTCTTCCCAGCCTCTAGCCTCTCGCCTCTTTCTGTCTTTTTTCTCTGCCTGTGGGTCGCTGGTCCTATTTATAGAGGCTCTGGTCCTCTTCCCAAATATTGAGCGGGAAGGGAGCCAACAATGGCGGGCTAATTTGAAGCGGGACAGCTAGTATCAACTATCCTGACAAAAGAAGTATTCGCCTGCGCAAAGCTCTGGTGATGACGCCGTCTTGGGCTCCACGGTGACCTCTGTCTCGTAGTCCTCCTGGTCTTGGTCTCGTTGCACCGAAATGGCAACCTTTGCCTGATGCCTCGGTACTCCGTGGCTGAGCTTGCCCCCTTTGCACTAAAGAGGAAGGGAGGACGCTGCGCGGGCTGGCACCCGCTTGGCGCCCCCGGTCGTCATGGCTTGTGTCACGGGCACCTCGTGAGGTACCCCGCCTTGATCTCTCCGCCTCCTCGTGAGCCAGCCTGACGAGGCCGCGCCTGAGGAAGCTCCGCGTTGCCCGCCCCGCGAGGCTTGGCCCCTCGCGAGGGTCTTGGGTTTGTGTTGGTGAAGATGGGCCGCGCTGGGCCCCCCTTTGAGCCACACCGCAGGCCGCAGGCAGGCAAGTCTGGGGACCCCCGTTCCCAGAACACCGACAGTAGCCCCCGGGCCCAAGGCGTGCCCGGACTTGGCCGTGCAGGGAGGCGGAAGGGAAAGAGCGGAGCGCCGCGGGTCCTAACAGCCTGCGGCCTTGGGCGTCGCGTGGCGGTTGGTTGGTCGTGGGCGTCTCCACTTCCCCATGGCGCCTCGGCAACTGCACGGATTGAACAAGTCCCTGCATGCAAAGTGGTCATGATTACATGTAATCGTGGAGGTCGGCGGTTGGTCTTCGCCGGCCATAAGTACGGGACAACGCGCACCCTTCCAGTCCATCCCTCCTTGCTTATCCTTCTTCCCGATCCTTGCTCCGTCTTGCTGTGATGGCTCTGATCCGCAGGTTCTCGGCGGCAGAGAAGGGAAAAGCTCCCCGAGAGGAGCCAGACCCACTCCCGTTGAAGAAACAGCTCGTCCCCCGTGGCCCGGACGAAGGGGCCCTTCAGGTGGTGTCGAGGCCTTGGTGCGAGCGGGTGCCGCTGGGGTTCCCGCTGCCATTGTACGCTGATGTCGAGGGCCCCGAAGGAGCTGATGCTGACCGCCATGGGCGGCGCCGCCATCGGCGCCGACGGGTCATGAAGGTGTGGGTCGCCCCCCCGGGGTCCACACCGAGGGCTCCTCCCGAGAGTTCGTGCTGCACGTCGCCATTCCTCTTCAGTCTTGGATCCGCCTTCCTCCCTTCTTCGCCTCCATCATCCCGCAGGGGGAGCCCCTGGAGCTCTGGCTGCAGCACGCCGGCTGCAGCACCCTCGCGACCGAGGCAGAGGTCGCGGTCGTTGCCCCGGGCGAGGTCTTCATGACTCGGGGCTGGAGAGAGATCGCTTGGGTTTGCAGGGTAAGGGGCGTCTTCGCGGCCCACTTGGATTATGACGGTGCTTCGATGATGCTCTTCAAGGTCTTCGATGCGAGCGGGCGCCGGCTGGAGTGCTGCCCCGGGGAAGGTGGCCCGGACCCTGCCGCGACGAGGACTGGGCCCGCCAACCACTCCCTTGGCGGCTCCTCAGGCGGTGGAGGCGTCGGAGGCTCCAACGACTCCGGCGAGCTCTTCGCGACTCCGGAGACGAGCGACGACAGCTACGAGCCCCCGAGCCGGTGCCGGTCCTGGAGCAGGGCGGGCTCGTCAGGCCGCCGCCGTCTCTGATCTGGATGGGGTTGGCGTCGGTGCTCGATGGCCCACTGTTGATGATGGCGTCTTTTGTAGGGTCGTGCGTAGTTTGTGTCCGTTTAGGATCTGTTCCCTAGGAGGAATCAAAAACGCGCCCCATGGGGGCTTGTAAGGTGCCTGTGATCCTGTTTTGTTAATATAACCCTTGTCGTAGAATTGCACGAGTTGCTCATTCCGTCTTAGCTCAGTCCTCCCTTTCGAACCTCACGAGGGCTTGGTGCTCTGCGCCGATAGGTCCCAGTCCCAAGGCGGCTTCAACCGTCGCTGGTATGCCAGGTCACGATGCCGTGGTAAAGGCCAGGAGGTGAGCTACCCGGAGTCCGGTAAGAGCCACTGAGTCACGATGCTCAGGAGGTCCCCTTTGGCGCCCAAGCAGCCGTTGTTTGGTGAGAAAGGAGAGCGGCGTCGCTAACACAGGGTAGCATTAGGTGCGGGGATGGTGCCACGGCAGCTGATGCTTCCGGGTGATGACTTATCTCGAGGATCAGGGCCCGCTCTCTAGTGTGTCACTGGGTCCGTGCATCGGCAGGCGAGAGGTTGCTCGGCAAGGTCCTCACGTGTCTCTCCCCTCTCGCCTTTGCTCCCCTTTCTGCTCTACGTCCTCGGGTCCCGGCCCTCGAGCGAGTCTCAGCCGTCGCTGGTATGCCAGGTCGTGATGCCATGGTCAAGGCTAGAGGGTGAGGGCTAGAGATCAAGTAGGAGCCCTGAGTCGCGACGCTCAGGCACCCCCCCTTTAACATGCAAGCGGTTCGCGCGGACGAGAGCGAAGGAGACACCACAAGGGCCTCGCCTGACGCAGCTCCTTCGGGAGGTCCTGTAGGTCCATCATAGAAAAAACAAGGGGTTGCCATGACAATTGATAGTCAGCCGTTGGTTGCTTCCGAGGGGTAGTGAGGCACTGAAGGCTTGATGAGGTGACGCTATGCGGGGCTGCCGCGGCCAGAGCTCAGCCATCTAGGTTTGTCGGTGTTGCAGGGACGGACCCATGCGCAAGTGTCGTGCCGTTTGAGAGCAGCTCCGTTAGTTGGTTTCAGCTAAGCAGGCAACTAGGTAAAACACATTAGCCGCAAAGGAGTGGATTCGTTTAAATAGATGCTGGGAATGCGGACATCACTGGGTTAGGCCCGAGCAGCTTGGGGATCATGCAGCCCGAGGGGCGCCCCCAACAAGGTAAGCTAACAACATGGAATAAAAAGGGATACACACCGCAGGGACGGACCCACGCGGCCTGGGAATAAAGCAGCCCTGGGGGGGGGGGCACTCCCAACTGGAAATAGAACTCGAAAAGATGTCACCTGATGATGTCGAGGATGAAGGAGCGTTGGTGTAGCAAGCGCGGTGGGCTGCGGGAGCCGATCCTCACGAGCCCCCAGACCCAGGGGCCTCGGGAGGCTTCGGAGGCACTGGCGGCTCCTCACGGGCCATCTCCATCCCTGCCAGGGCTGCGGACCGCCTGGCCTCCCGTGCCTCCGTGATGCCCCTCATGAGGCGCTAGTACGTGTCAGCCGCGTTCGGCAAACCGTAAGGCATGCGAACGTAGCTGTGGGGTGGGCCTCCGCAGCGCCCCACTCGCGAGGGCCAGAGGCGCTCCAGAGAGGCGACTCGGTTGAGCCCTGGTATGTCGATGCAGACGCGCAGCCCACCATCCTCGCCTGGATGGGGAGCCACTGCTGGTAGGCGGCGGCCACCTTTCATGACTCTTGACTCCTGTAGCTCTTGAATGGCCTTGCTGACAAACTCCTGAGGGTCTGGGTCTCCTTGCCTTGCTCCTTCTTGAGGGAAACGTGCTTCGAAACACGCCTCCATGTGGTGCCCAAGCGCCTCCCTCATGACCCTGGCTAGGTCAGTGGCCCTCCAGGGGAGAGCCCCTGAGCCCTGCCTGAGGAGGGCACCAGGCGTGCTTTCCTATGCGATGGAAGGAGGTTCCCCCCGGGCAGGCGCGGGCCCAGAGGGGCCTGCCTCCTGAGTGGTCGGGCCGAACGATGTCTTCTTCTTCTTAGGGGCGGTCTCGGGAGGCCTCCTGCTTCCACGATCTGGGTCTTCCAGTGACGCGGCCTGAAAGGCTCGTTCCAGGGAACACACCGCGTCCTTCTCTTCACATGGCACAGTGATGACTCCGCCGCTTCCTGGCATCTTGAGGACATTGTAGCCGTGGTGAGTTACGGCCATGAACTTGGCCAGCGCTGGGTACCCAAGGATGGCATTGTACGGCAGGCGAATGTGAGCGACGTCGAAGTCGATGAGCTCGGTGCGGTAGTTGTCGCGTGCCCCGAAGGTGACAGGGAGGCGGACCTGCCCAATCGGGACCGTTGAGCCGTCGGTGATACCGGAGAAAGGCTTGGTTGGCTGAAGCTGGTTGTAGGGCACTTGGAGGTTGTTGAATGTTTCCACGGACAGGACGTTGAGCCCTGCCCCGCCATCGATGAGGGTCTTAGTGACCACCACGTTGCTGATGATTGGGGAACAAAGCATCGGAAGGACTCCGGCTGTAGCCGCACACTTGAGCTGATCTGCTGAGCTGAACGTGATGGCGCACGCTGACCACCTGAGAGGGCGCGTGGCTTCGAGCCTGGGGAGGACTGCGTTCACTTCGCGGGCGAACTTCTTGAAGATGCGCTGAGAGGCTGGGGCTTGTGCCCTGCCCAGGATGCAGGCGATCACGCGCGGCTCCTGGAAGCCCCCAGCCCCCTCGTCCTGGTGGCGGTCTTCATTTCTCCTTGGCTGCGGTGGCAGCGGTGGGAGGCCTGCGTTGCCTTGCGGGCGATCCTCACGAGGCTGATCCCTCCAGTCTCCCTCGCGAGGCTAATCCCTCCAGCCTCCCTCGCGAGGCGGGCCTTGCTAGCGATCCTCGCGAGGTTGATCGCGCCACCCTTGGCGCGGGCCACGGTCTTCCCAACATCCGACGTTCCTTCCTCCTCCTCGGCCGTAGCCCCGGTCACTGCGGTCAGGGCGACGGCCGATCCTTCCTTCTTGCACGGCTCGGAGCTCTTGACATTCGTTGGTGTTGTGGGTGTGGAGGTCGTGGTACACACAGTACCGGCTGCCCTTGGAAGGTTTGGGCTGATCTCTGCCCCGCTTGGTGTCTGGTTCTGCCGTGAGAATGACAGCCCCCTTGCGCTTCACATCCTTGGCCTTGGGCTTCTTCTCTTCCGGGTCTGCGACAGGCAGCTCGAGGAGGGAGAGACACCCTTCCTCGGCTCTGGCGCACTTGGTTGCCAGGTTGAACAGTTCCAGGGAAGTGCACAGGTCTTCATGCATTGCCAGCTCCTCCTTCATCTTGACGTCACGCACGCCGTCGGAGAAGGCCGAGATGATGGCCTCCTCAGTCACCTTGGGAATCTTGAGGCGCGCGTTGTTGAAGCGCTGGATGTACTTCTACAGGGTCTCACCGGGCTGTTGCTTGATGCGGCGCATGTCGCTCACGGCGGGTGGCCGGTCGCGAGTGCCTTGGAAGTTGGCGATGAAGCGGGTGCGCATCTCGTCCCAGGAGGAGATTGTGCCTGGAGATAGGTTCAGGAGCCAGGTGCAGGCCCCGTCCTTGAGTGCCATGGGGAACCAGTTCGCCATGACCTTCTCGTCTCCGTTAGCAGCTTCGATGCCCAGCTCGTAGAGCTGGAGGAACTCCGCAGGGTCAGCCGTGCCGTCGTAGCGAGGAGGCAAGTCTGACTTGAACTTGCCGGGCCACGCGACGTTGCGTAGCTCGGCGGTAAAGGCGCGGCAGCCTGCTGTGGCCACGGGAGGCCTTGGATGACGGGGAACTTGGTCTTGCATGTCCCCATGCGCTGCAGCTAGGAGCAGCACGGGGTCTTGACGCGCGGGAGCAGGAGCATGGTCGCGACGTGCTGGAGCAGGGAGCGCCCGGGCAGCTTCTTGCGGGCGAGGGACTTCTTGACAGCTCTGCTCTTGCTGCGCTGGCGCCTGACGGAGCGGGTTCCGCCCAGGGGCCACACGCCTTGGAGCCATGGCGCCTTCCTGAGGAGGAGGCGGACGGGGCGCCGCCGGAGCTTCATTGCCCGCGCGGGGCGGGGTGCGGTGCAGCGGAACGGACATCACAGGAGAGCCCCCTGCGGCGCGGACAAGCTCGGCGACGCGGTCGAGCCATTCTTCGTAGACGTCGTCGATGGGACAGTAACGCAGGAGCTCGTTCGCCGCGATGAGTGCAGCCCGAGCCTCCATGGGCGCGCGGAGCACGTGGGACGAAGAACCAACTGGGGTGAGCGAGGGAGTTGCGGTGCGGCCGTCTTGCCGCACGAACGGATGCTGGGACGATGCTTGCTGCTCGTCCCCCGCCTGGCCGGTGGCGGTGTTGACGGCAGGTGACGGGGAACGGCGAGGATGCCCGCCGACAGGGGCCGTCTGGGCGACGCGGGCAGCGAGCGCGGCCCGGCGCTCGGCGTGGGCCCGACGAGTGTCAGACATAGGCATGATGGTCGGAAACACGGGGCGGTGGAAGACGAATCCCGTCGCACCCCTACCTGGCGCGCCAAATGTCGGATTTCGGGTTCCGGCAGACCCATGAGGTTCGGACACTGGGGTGCGCGTGGAGATTTCGCCTCCTACCTACCTGCGCTCCTCCACCTTACTAGGATCTAAACTAAGGAAAGAACAACACAAGAGACACAGGGTTTATACTGGTTCGGGCCACCGTTGTGGTGTAATACCCTACTCCAGTGTGTGGTGTGGTGGATTGCCTCTTGGGCTGATGATGATGAACAATACAAGGAAGAACAGCCTCGCGAGGGTCTGCTCTTGGCTGGGGCGATGAACTGCTGGGAGGAGCTCAGTCACCCCTCTCTCTCTCTCTACCTGACCTTCTCTATCTTTCCAACTCTCTGGCCAGCTCTTTCTTCCCAGCCTCTAGCCTCTCGCCTCTTTCTGTCTTTTTTCTCTGCCTGTGGGTGGCTGGTCCTATTTATAGAGGCCCTGGTCCTCTTCCCAAATATTGAGCGGGAAGGGACCCAACAATGGCGAGCTAACTTGAAGGGGGACAGCTAGTATCAACTATCCTGACAAAAGCAGTCTTCGCCTGCGCAAAGCTCTAGTGATGACGCCGTCTTGGGTTCCACGATGACCTCCATCTCGTAGTCCTCCTGGTCTTGGTCTCGTTGCACCGAAATGGCAACCTTTGCCTGATGCCTCGGTACTCCACGCTTGTGCTTGCCCCCTTTGCACTAAAGAGGAAGGGAGGACGCTGCGCGGGCTGGCACCCGCCTGGCGCCCCCAGTCGTCATGGCTTGCATCACGGGCACCTCGTGAGGTACCCCGCCTTGATCTCTCCGCCTCCTCGTGAGCCAGCCTGACGAGGCCGCGCCTGAGGAAGCTCCGCATCGTCCGCCCCGCGAGGCTTGGCCCCTCGCGAGGGTCTTGGGTTTGTGTTGGTGAAGATGGGCCGCGCTGGGCCCCCCTTTGAGCAACGCCGCAAGCCGCAGGCAGGCAAGTCTGGGGACCCCCGTTCCCGGAACACAGACAACATCGATCAATCTATACCTCTCTATATAGGATTACATATATAGCTAAGACACCCACATTAATTATATATCCAACGCCCCCTCTCATCATCCATGCCTTCTGCTTCATCTCTCAGACGCGCGCATAATGCCGAAGACAGGGGGCAGCAAGGGCCCTACCCCCCTAACATCACTATATATTGAGGCTAATATGAATGTGATCATTAGACAATTGCTGGTAAAAATGATTTAAGTTGATGAATTGGCCCTCCTCGTAAAGGATTAGCAATTCTTGGCCCCCTAGCTCATGGGACATTTTTCATGGCTCCGCCACTGCGCGCAACAGCGCACGTTCTCGCCCCCCCTCTCTCCAAATATCGATCTCGCAGTTGTGCACTCCTTCATAGTCTCCCTCCACTCGGCCCCTCGCACCATCTTCTAGCCCCCACCAGATTTTGCCACATGTACAATCTAGCAGACTCCATGGTTGAACTTAAGCATAATGCACAAATCTCAAAACAACAGTGGTTCTCCTTTGTTCTAGAATCTTCCGTATCATAACTACCCAAACTTTTTTTCTAGTTGAATTACCATTATTTGTTTTTACTTTATGCTTTACAACGCACAACTCCATGAATCATAAAATAGATTAAGGGCTTCTTTGATTCAAAGGATTCTCGATGGAATTTTGGAGGATTCTAATCCTTAGGAATTTTTCCTATCTTGGTTGTTTGATTCGTAGGATTTTAAACCATAGGAATTTTTCCATATGATTCATTTGCACTAGATTTCATAGGAAACATCCCATCCACTCAAACCTCTTTGAAAGAATACCGTGTTTTTTCTATGCACAATCAAACACTCGTACCATCCTATAGGATTCTAGACGACATTCCACTCTAATCACATGTTCTTCCTATTCCCGCGTTTTGGAAATCCTACGAATCAAAGAGGCCATAGGTTTTTTATAAAAAACTAATTGATTTTGAATGTGATGAACTATAAGAATTAAACGAAGGTCTACATCAGGCATATATGACTCAGAGCTTACATGCTACAGTGTGGTATTTATTCATAATTTGGTTGCAAAATCTGACACGTGCAATGCATGTGTACCTTACTAGTACTTCGAGTATGTGCAAAACACAATGGCACGCTACACAGTGTCTCTCTTACAGTTCATGAAGCCACATGGCACATGTGGAGGCGTTGTCGCGACATCCTTGTGTGGATTGATCAAAGTGACGTGCTGATGGTTCCAGAAGTATGTACTCATCCTCCCTGAGCCACACTGGTGGTACATGCACGAAGCGAAGATGTCCACGCACACACTCATTCCCTCGCACGCACACGCGGGTACACAGGTGGATGCAATTTTGTACCAAGATCCACCCCATGTGATAATTTGACGCGTGTAAAGTCCTTCACTTCATTGATGGTCAATTAATACAGCACATGCAACTTGAGTGGACGTGAGGGTGGAAGAAAGACATTACTACTCCACTGCGCGCATGTGAGTAGTTAAATCATGGGTTGCTAGTAGTACTTCCATCGGTCTCCTTTGTATTTTGTGCCAATTTTTGATAGTAACATAATATTTACGCATATGAGCAGTGTAGTATACTTGAAATTTATGTTCCACTAAACTCATCGGGAGCCGTTTTGGTCCTCGAAACCAAAAATCATCAATTAATCTTTACCTTGTTCCCATCACATTCGAAAGTACTAGTGCTACAATTAAGTGCAAGCCTGCTCACACCTACCAGTACGTACCAAACCTGAACGTGTTCTCACTATGCAGGTTTTAGTACTAGTGCTAGTACTCGTAACAAGGGAGTGGCAACCAAGGTCGCGGAAAAAGAAGAGAGGGCTCACCGCCACGCAGAGACCTCGAAAGATCTCTCACGGGAAGGCGATGGCTCCCAGGAGTGCCCTAGACACGGAGGCGAACATGCAGCGCTGGAGTCGTTATCCCTCGACGGCATGCCCGATTAGCTCAATAAGCACCTCAATAAGTAGAAGGAGTTCATCCACGGCTTGGTGGACCTGCTGAAGGAGAGCCTCGATGACATGCCCGCTGAGCTCAATGAGCAGGGGGGGTTGACCGCCGGCTTGGTGATGCTGATTAAGAAGAGCATTGCCTTAGAGAAGAAGGCGACTGGCGAAATCCTGCAACTTTAGGAGGACAAGGACAAGATCTGCCATGACTCGACCTGCTGAAGGAGGAGAACACCAGCTGGAAGAAGCTACATGAGAATAGTAGTTCCTCGATGAAGCTGCTGCAGGACCTCGTCATGGAACACAAGGAGGAGTTGGCGAAGCTCCGCATCGAGCACCCGGCTACTGTCAAGGTACGTAATGCGGCCGTGGAACAGATGATGAAGGCTCGCGTCGAGAAATCCCGTGTCATGGACATAATGATGAAGATGGCGGAGGAGACGCACAAGGAGATGGAGGTCGTGGAGGCGATGAAGAAACAGTTACGACTCTGCGGCCAGCAACCCTTCATGTAGTGAGAGTAGCGCCCCAGACTTGTGTGTGCATCTTCCTTCTTGTTTTGGGGTGATAATCCTCCTTCTTTTGCTCCCGTGTTTCTTATTTTGCTTTGGGTGTTTGGCCGCATGTGTCACCTTCTCTGCGAGGCATGAATAGAACAATGCTAAAAATGACATGACTAGCAAATTAGATCATTCTTTATCGCCAAAAGAACAATGCCTCTTGCTAGTAATATATAATAAGAGTAGAGAGTAGAGGATATGGCACTGGGTTGCCGTGTTTCGTGCTCCTCTGTCGTACTCCAGTGGAAAACTTGAGTATACCGCACGGTTCTTTGCTCCTCCTCAGGTCGTCAGCACATTTATACGAGCAGTCAAATCACAAGGCCCCGCCTTCCAGCAGTAATGAGCCGTCAAATCACAAAAGCCCTCGCCTCTCGTGAAAAGGACCAAGCTAGAATGCCCCGCCCTCTAGCCTTTTAAAAAATGTATACATTTGTACAGTAGTAGTATCGATGGATTGCGCCATGGAGCAAAACTCACAAGATGTAATTAAAGAAAAAAGGTGGTACATATAGAGAGCGCTCGTCGCCAAATTATGCATATACTATATGACACTACCCACTATGAAGGTACTAGTAACATAGTCTAGTAACTAGTCTATGCTACTCTCTGCTATGACCAGCCAAAGTCGAGGCGCGGATACCGACAAGGGCCTGGTTGTGTCTATACTTGGACAACTCACCCGACTGCATGTGCACCAGGCAGACGAAGCTCGTGTCGTGTTGGTGCCGTGTGCGGCCCACACATTAACCAAAACCTCGCGCCTCCATCTTAGCCTCCGCGTTTTAAACTTCTCAATCTCAAGACCAAGGAGCAATGTGAAACCTATGATAGAGCCAATCGGATGGTTGAGAACACTACAATTCATAGCTACAGATGTGTGTGTGAGATAGGACGAGTGCGTGCGTGCACCTCTTCTCAGAATACAACTGTATGTGGGTGGCATCGACCTAGGGAGCAGTGATGGTGCATGCGAGAAGTCCCTAGAGATAGGTGTAATGCATCTGAAAAAAGACTAGTCTATAGCTCGCCACGAGGCTATTCCTGTCGAATGCGAAGCGTAAGATATGTATCCGACGGTGCCAGTTTTTGCACATACACAGCAGTAGAAAAAGAACTAGTACCATGGCATATGCTACACCATGGTTGAGAAAAGTGCCGACGTTACGCCATCCGAGAATAGTGCCGCACTTTGAAACTAGAACCGTCAATAAATTTTGAGCGCGTCTCGTCACATTCCAAATTACTACTACTACCACACTATATTTAATTGCAAACCTGTTCACACCGATCACAACTTAAATGGTTTCCCACTTAGGAGCGTATTAGTAGTACTCGGTTATAAATACTACTATGCTAAGATGACTGCACATTTCTCCTCAACTCCTCATCCACAAAAAACAATCAAGTCAATCAAGCCATAGCCAACGTGAGTTCTGGGTCGACAGATTTCCACCAGGGAGAGGTGAGCATGGAAGAGGAAGCAGGAGAGATGTCCCGCCTCGCCGTGAAAGCAGTCGACATGTCCAGCCGCGCAGCAGTAGCAGCACAAAGGTCCCGCGGCGCCGCCGAAGCAGCATGGAGGTCCCGCCGTGCCGTCGATGTAGCAGGCTAGTCTGGCCACGCCGCGGAAGCAGCAGAGATGTCCCGTCATGCCACCGAAGTAGCAGGAAGGTCCCGCCGCGCCGCGGCGGCCTGGGAAAATTTCTCGTGGGCAGGCGAGGACTCTTACAGGCGCATGAATGCGATAGTCCATAGCCAAATGGGTTAGATCTCTGGCTGGTCGAGGATGCAGGACGAGGCTACCGGCATCATCCGACAAGTAGGGGAGGGCAATGGGAAGCTCCGAGGCGAGTGCGACCTGCTGACGGCGAGGATCGCCGGAAGGGCGAAGCAGGAGGAGGAGATTGCTGCCTTGTTGCAGAGGACGAGCGTCATCATCAAGAAACTTATGGACGAGAATGCCATGCTCCACATCGAGCGCAATAGGCTGGTGGAGGAATCCATGGATGCTGCCAGGCAGCGTATTAAGGACATGAAACTGATGAAAGAGATCATCGCCCACCGCGAGAACTAGTCTCCGCGACCTGCAGCGCATAAAGAATGTAGAGATCAGCGAGCCAGATCATTGTATGCGTCTTCCTTCTTCTTTTTCCGTTGTGTATTTCGGGCGTAGCCGCATGTGGCTTTTTAATTATCTTCCTAATTATGTAAGACAATTATTATCCACTCTCGTCGTCCTTATATATATTTATCAGTCTTGCTATAAGTCGCATAGATGCTATATAGGTCCGTCGGATCTTACATCAAGATCCGTGCAAAATTTTCTTTTCAGATTTTCTTTTTTCTCTCTTAAATCTCAGTCGAGTGAGACATTGCCACGCCATTAAACAGAGGCTCTGGCGCCATTAATGGAGACCTTGGGAGAGAGGTGGACGGCAGATGGAGGTCAAAGGGCTCGCACGCCTCCCGTACTCAAATAGCTACCCTGCACGGCGCCTCCTAGCTAATAAAAAAAGGGGACGCATGGCGGCATGTAAATGGT
Organism: Triticum aestivum; assembly: GCF_018294505.1. Classification (NCBI taxonomy): domain Eukaryota; kingdom Viridiplantae; phylum Streptophyta; class Magnoliopsida; order Poales; family Poaceae; genus Triticum; species Triticum aestivum. Next base: position 310,060,759 of record NC_057809.1, read on the forward strand.
ATATAGAACGCCCATGGTTTCAATAATACTTGTTTTTCCGATTTTAACGTGACATCACTTGTTCCAAAATGACTTTGTTGATTGTTAATGTGTGCGCCTTCGCAAATCGGACGGCAAAATTACCACAACACGTTGGTGCCACGTCATGACACCAAGCCAAGTTTCATGATTTTCATGTGTGTTTCAGATTTACAGGAATTAAAAAACCAAGTTTCTCAGTGTTTCCAGTCGAGCCATGACGCCCAGATGTTTGAATTTCATTCCCATTTCTGGCATGGGACCTAGAAATTTACCCGATGTGACGCCCCGAGACCGATGTGCCAGTTGTCCGCCAGTTATTCGTTGTTGTTGCCTTGTCTTTTGCTTGTGTGTTGCATCTTGTCATGTCATCATGTGCATTGCATCATCATGTTTTAAAAACTTGCATCCATCCGGGTTTCCCAGTTCTCTCCATTGTCCGTTCTGAGCCCAACCACACTTGCACGCGCCCGCGGCATGTCCGAAATAATATTTTATAGGTGGCCGGAAGATGTTCTCGGAATGGGATGAAAGTTGGCGTGTGGTCTTGTTATAGTGTAGATAGACCGCATGTCAAGTTTCATCGCATTCGGAGTTTGTTTGACGCCCCGACGGATAACTATAGCGGCAGTTTAGTCGGTCAAATCGTCGGACGTTTTCGGTCTCCGGAAACAGTCGCCTGGCCTCCCTCTCTTCTCTTCTCTCAGCTCGAGACCGTCTATACAGCTCTCTACCTACCGTCAGGCCATACCTAACCTCTCTCGTCAGCCCGAGGCCCTCCTCGCGCGCGCGTCCGAAAAGTTCTCTCGGACCCGACCCGGGTAGTCGTCACCGTTGTGTCCGGATCATCCCCAAACATCTACAAAATATCACCATTTTCTTAATTGGGCTCCCTACCTATTTTTCTCGGACCGTCTGATTTCAATCGGAGGGACTAGATCATCCCTCTCCTTTTCACCTACATGCTATAAATAGCCCCTAACCCTAAATTCGAGGACTTTTGTCCCCTCTAACCGCCGCCACCTACAGCCTCCCGCATCCACCTTGGGATCCTCCCAGATCCGATCCACTAGCCCCCTCGTTCTGCGAACCAGCGCCAGCCTCTGCTTCCCCTCGATTTCAGTCAGCAGTCAACCCATCGACCCGCTGCCTCCCTCGAGCTCCAACGGGACCGCGCCCCTGGATCCCCTGCCCGAGCTCCTCCTCGCGCGCCCGTCTCCTCGGCTGATCTGCCTCGCCACCAAAGCTTCTTCGCCCGAGCACCCAAGGAGAGGGCCTCCCAAGCCACCTCGTGCGGCTCCACCTAGAGGTCCCAGCTCTGCTGGACCCGCCATCGTCTTCTACCCAACAGGTCGCTGTCACCTCGCCTCCTCTTCCTGTCCTCTTGTTCATCTTCCCCTCCGTCTATCATCTCTCCTTTTCACTCTGACCAGGAAACAACCAGGAGCCGCCATGGATGGCTGAGCCCTTGCCGAGCTCCTCAAGTCCTGTAGCGGCCTCGACTCCTCTGCTCCGGCCGTCATCGCCGGAACGCGCCACCATAGAGCCGCAGCCGAACCCCATGGCGCCCGTCGTCGGCGACTCCGAGAGCGCCCGAGCTGTTCTTCGTCCCGCTGGCCTCCTCTGCGCGCCAAATCTGTCGTCGTCGTCCAAGTTCCTCGCCGTCAGCCTCTGCCTACCCTGCTGCAAGCAGCAGTTCGGGATCGAGTCGTGCTTGCCCACCATGCCTCCAGCTAACCCCCGAGCGAGGGCCTCGAGCCAGGGAACCTCTCCGCCGCCTCTACCTCGACCCCTGCCCAGATTTCGCGTCGCTCCGCCGCCACGACACCAGCCCCTGCCCGCCGGAGCTGCGTCTCCCTATGCCCGCAACCGCGCCGCGGCGGCTCTGCTTCTTGTCGAGCTAGAGGATGCCCGCTCTGCTTGAGCGTTGACCGCGCCCTGCTCAAGCGCTACGCGCCAGGCACGCAGCGAGGCCGGCCCATCCACCTGGTTCGATCCAGCCTGCCAGCCGCCTCCTCTGACTGGGCCGAAGCCCATGGTGAGGCCACCCAGTGTTTTTTTAGTTCTGATGGGCTAACAGTTTCGGCCCGCGTCTATTTTTTTTCTATCAGCGATTTTCCTATTTATCCAGAAAACTGCCAGTTTATAGTTTAGTCCCTAGTCTTCATGCATATTATAACTCATGATCTAAGCATCACATGTAAAAACTTTGTATATGAAACTTGCTTAGTTTTTCATCTAGTTTCATAATATGTCTTTTTCATCCATGTTGAAAATGTTTAATATGTTGTTTGTTTAAATTTGCTTAAATAACTTGCTAAAATGCTTTATTTCATAACTTAATAACCGTAGCTCCGAACCTAACAAACTTTATATGTAAATGGGGTAGAAGTTTGCCTAGTTTAACGTGGTGGCCTCACTTTGCATGTTTAACAACTATAAAATATGGTTTAGGGCAGAACAGTACCATAACCAAAATATGCACATGAGGAGTTTCCGGACTTGTTGTTTTGTTGTTCCGGCCTCATTTAAACTTGCCTAGATTAGATAGTTTCATCATGTTTCACCTCTTGCCATGCTAACAACATTTAATCTTGTTGGGTACATAAACGAGAGAGAACTAAATAAGTCATGTGGTGTTTTCTTCAATATGCAACTTCGTTGCATAATGATCTCCACTTAATTTGTAGGATTGTTTGTGCTCTTTGCCATGCCATGCCATGTATCATTAAACCGGACATGCATCATACTTGGTTGTGCATCATGCCATGTCCATGTGTTGTTTGTTTACTATGTTGTTTGCTTCTTTCCACTATTGCTTCTTCGGGTTGGTTCCGATAACATCGCGTTTGTGAGGACCCGTTTGACTACACCCGTTTGTCTTCTTCATGGACTCGTTCTTCTTCCTTGCAGGATTTTAGGCAAGATGACCATATCCTCAAAATCACTTCTATCTTTGCTTGCTAGATGCTCGCTCTTTTGCTATGCCTATGTTGCGATACCTACCACTTTCTTACCATGCCTCCAATATTGTTAAACCAAGCCTCTAACCCACCTTGTCCTAGCAAACCGTTGTTTGGCTATGTTACCACTTTGCTCGGCCCCTCTTATAGTGTTGTTAGTTGCAGGTGAAGATTTGAAGTTTGTTCCTTGTTGGAACATGGTTATTTTGTTGGGATATCATAATATCACTTATTTAATTAATGCATCTATATACTTGGTAAAGGGTGGAAGGCTCAGCCTTATGCCTGGTGTTTTGTTCCACTCTTGCCGCCCTAGTTTCCGTCATATCGGTGTTATGTTCCCGGATTTTGCATTCCTTATGCGGTTGGGTTATAATGGGAACCCCTTGACAGTTCGCCTTGAATAAAACTCCTCCAGCAAGGCCCAACCTTGGTTTTACCATTTGCCACCTAGCCTTTTTTCCCTTGGGTTCTGCAGACTCAAGGGTCATCTTTATTTAAACCCCCGGGCCAGTGCTCCTCTGAGTGTTGGTCCAACCTGTCAGCCGTCGGTGGCCACCAGGGGCAACTCTGGGCTGGCCTACCGGAAGTTTGGACAATCCGGTGTGCCCTGAGAACGAGATATGTGCAGCTCCTATCGGGATTTGTCGGCACATTTGGGTGGCTTTGCTGGTTTTGTTTTGCCATTGTCGAAATGTCTTGTAACCGGGATTTTGAGCCTGATCGGGTCTTCCCGCTAGAAGGAATATCCTTCGTTGACCGTGAGAGCTTGTGATGGGCTAAGTTGGGACACCCCTGTAGGGATTTGAACTTTCGAAAGCCGTGCCCGCGGTTATGGGCAGATGGGAATTTTTTAATGTCCGGTTGTAGAACACCTGAAGTTGATCTTAATTAAAATACATCAACCGCGTGTGTAACCGTGATGGTCTCTTCTCAGCGGAGTCTGAGAAGTGAACACGGTGTTGGAGTTATGTTTGGCGTAGGTTGTTCTAGGATCACTTCTTGATCATAGTTGTTCGACCGCGCTTTTGCCTTCTCTTCTCGCTCTCATTTGCGTATGTTAACCACCATATATGCTAGTCGCTTGCTGCAGCTCCACCTCATTCCTGTTACCCTTCCTATATGCTTAAATAGTCTTGATCGCGAGGGTATGAGATTGCTGAGTCCCCGTGACTCAGAGATACTTCCAAAACCAGCTTGAAGGTGCCGTTGAACCGTGCAGATGATGCAACCAAGCTCAAGGAGTTGCTCGATGAAGATCTTGTCCTTTATGTTGTTTCGTTCTAGTTGATCAGTAGTGGAGCCCAGTTGGGGTCGATCGGGGATCTGTGTAGCTTTTGGGGTAGTCTTCTTTTATTTTGGCTCCGTAGTCGGGCCTTGATTGTATTTGGATGATGTAATGCTTTATTCATGTAATTGTGTGAAGTGGCGATTGTAAGCCAACTATGTATCTCTTCCCCTTATGTATTACATGGGTTGTGTGAAGATTACCTCACTTGCGATATTTCTTTCAATGCGGTATGCCTCTAAGTCGTGCTTCGACACGTGGCAGATATAGCCGCATCGAGGGCGTTACACTCGAGAACACACATGTGATTTTTCAACCAGCTTTGGTGCACTGGAGCATGTGCTTGTATTTAAAATTTGAATTATATACACAAAGGTGACACGTTCCCTCTCAGAACCACGAGCCTTCTTGAGAGAAGCTCCGATTTGCAAGAAACTTATACCAAAACTTGTTCCTATTCTGCAAAGTTTTTACCACAGCATGGTAGTACCATGACATGACACCATGCCAAGTTTCATGATTTTCAGGCGTGTTTTGGATTTACAAGAATTTTTAAATCAAGCTTCTCAATGTTCTTGGCCGAACCACGATGCCGAGATGTTTGAATTTCATTCCCATTTCTTGCATGTGACCTAGAAATTCACCTGAGGACACACATGTGATTTTTTAGTCAACTTTGGTGCATGAGAGCATGTGCTTGTAGTTCAAATTTGAATTATGCACATTAAATGACCAGAAACTCAATTAATGTATAAAAAGACCAAACGAACCCGGAATAATTCCAAAATTTAACAGGGCACTCATATAGTTCTATGTTGCCTCTGTAAAGAAAATCTGGGGGGAGGCAGTGTATATTAGAAATGCCATTAGACATTGTTATTTTCACGTCCAACCCATTGACAATGTTACATGACAAAAATAAGCCGATTCTCACAATGATAAGTTAATGGTCTCCAGCACAACACACCCCTCAAATAAAACTAAGCACCCTGGAATTCTTTGACAAAACTAAGCACCCTGAAATTCTTTGACAACTAAATTGTTGGCCATATGATGTTGGCCATATATATGTACGTATATAATCTGAAGAAACGAGTGGTAGTACTATATCAACTAAAACATGAAATGTACGAAATATAACGAGAAGAAACATAAAATAGTTCTGCTGGGGGCTCAACACAACACACCCCTCAAATAAAACTAAGCACACCTGAAATTAAACTAAGCAACTAATCTGGTAGACACTGCATTAGAACCACCATGAGCAACGACACTGCCACCTTACTCGGACTCCTCATCCACATCCTCGACTTCGTCCTTGTCCCTCTTCCTCTTGGCCGATACTTCTTTGCTTGAACTGCACACTTGGCTCTTGCTCTTCATCCAACCCTAGTAGATATTGAAACAAATGTAGCCATCCATTGCAGCGTAGTGGATGTGGTCTATATCTAGTACATTCAACTCCCATGCATGATGAAACTTGAATGGAGGTTTCTTCAGTGTACCGTAGGAAGGATGAACCATGGCTCCTGCCATGGTCAGCATTGAAGGCTGATCACGGGAGGGCACCAGCCCTTTCTTCTGGAGGTCAAAGGGGTCGCCTACAACAAGGTCTATCCAACCCAGGATTTCCTTATCGTTCCTAAAGTCTGCAGTAACGAATTTGACTCGGCCGTCCTTGAGGAAGTTCTTAAAATCCTGGCACTCAACGTTGGCATGGCATATGTGGTAGACCAAGCATAAGTCATGCATGCAAACCTGGATCACGGCGGGCTTCTTCTTCTCTGCCTCCTTTAGATTCTTCTCGTTTCCCAGAACTGTGGTGTACTCAACATCTAGCCCAGCGACCCACTCATCATTTGGGTTTTCGAACATGCGTTTGAAGCGAGCAAGGCATTCTTTGACCTTTGCGGAAGAACGGGTGTAGATGACGTAGAACTCATCGCCGGTGATGGTTCTAACCTTGTACTCACCGCCGATCATGGAGATTTGGGATGCCATGGATTTGGGAGGAGGGTTAGGATTAGTGGAACTGCCGTAATGTGAAAGGACAGGACGACTAAGAGCGGTTTATCGATTGTAAAAATGTTGAGTGGGGGGTGCGTGCGAATGGCAGGGTAGTGGCTTGCCTGGTGGATAAATGGATTCAGGCACAGTACTATGGGGGCCCAATTAGATGTCATGTCTACTTGACGCCCAATTAAATGGCATTCGATGTCATGTCAAGCGTCAGGAAAATTACAGGTGATACGAAGATTTCCATTCTCCCATGATACGGGCTTCTAAGAGCCCTTGTATCTGAGATCGAACGGTTGCATGGCATGATTCTAGACCTATGGGTGAATATCCTATCCTGGAGGGTTATTCTGCAAATTTTCAGCAACTTAGCATGCGACCATTCGATCTCAGATCCAAGGGCTACGAGCAGCCCGTATCATGCTCGCACCTACCACGTCCGTCGCCTCGCTCGCGCGTTCGAGCCCTTGGAGATTTAACACAGTGCGTTAGGCTATCTGATGTTGGCATGTCATACATAGTCATCACTTAGTCACTCATACAACAAGGTTAGCTATAAGGTTGGCTATAAGAGTATTTTTTTGTTTACTTCTCTCTATCTCTTTCTTCGTAGTATTTATTGCATTTACCAAGGAGTGAGCTCTTCCAATGAAATGGTGCTTAGATGAGGTGCTATGGGCATTAAATGGCTTAGCAACTCGAGTCCCCAATTCATAGGTGCTTAGTTTTTTGTTGCTAAGTTTGCTTCATCTAGGTACACGCGCTTATCACCGTTTCTTCCTGGGGTCACCAAACTAGTCTCCCTCTTCTTAAATAACTTGCCACATCAGACTTTATGCCAATGTGGAAGGCTTAGCACCTGTAGGATCAAGTACAATAGCGGTCTATAAGCCCGCTTTACATGGCATTTTTGCATATCTGGGGGAAAGAGGCAAGGGAAAAGTGGAGGAGTGAGCTCTCAAGCAAGAGCCAGCCTCTACATGGTGGGAGCATTGGGAGAGGCACCTGTATGGAGGTGGTCAGGAATCGGGAGACTCAAGCCGGTCGTAGCGCCGCTGTTAAAATGATAATGGCAAGTCAAATCACCGGGCCCCACCTGTCCAGCAATAACTCACTGTCAAATCACACAACCCTACGTTTGCAGCAGCCTACTCCCTCATCTTCTCGCGTCTCTGTCGAACTGACTAGGCGGAACTGCCCCGCCTACCGCACGGGAAAAGCCCCGCCCTCGACTTTTAAATAGTACAGTATACTAATTTTGTATCCATGGATTTCTCCATGGAGCAAAGCCTCAAGAAAACGGCGGTACACATGTACGGAGTATACAACACGCCCGTCGCGTTCGCGTCGCACCCCAGATGGTCGGTCGGTCTGGCATGCCGCTCTCCGAATGGAATGTGCGTCATATTGCGTTTGCACACACATGTGGGACCGCAATTGAGAACCGACCATAGGCACACTCCCTAGCCCCGCAAGTCGGGTGAGTTAATAGAAGTACATATGTTGGTACCTGGACGATCCCTACAAGACACGAAAGATCAGTTCGTCCATGCATGTGACCAGACTCCAGCAGACACGCCTAGATTGGCTATCGTCTACATATCGTGCAGGCTGTGTTGTACGGGGATGTACTTCTGATGAGAAATCTAAAAAAAGGTTTCTTGTCATCTCGCAAAATTAGGTGGCATGTGCTTTAGATCACTGCGAGGGTTAAACAGCGACAACTGAGTTGGGCCAGTCATTGGGGGTACATGCACGAAGACTACTCGGCTGCCATCTAGGTTAAGCCGGCTATGTTAATTAGGACATCTATCGACAGACCCCTTTTCTACGAGTTTATCTTTAATTTGAGCTTCGATCCTCGTCTAGTTTGTCCGTCGGGATTCATCTTGTCTCCTTTGGACAGCGAGGTTATGATTTCTCGTCATGTGGCATTTTTTCGTGTTATATGTTATAATCCGGTGCTTCATATCAAAATGACGACAACTGCGCCTCCGGGGCACGTGCATGAAGACTTCTCGACAGTCATTGCCGAGGTCAAGCCGGCTCCGGCCGGTAGGCAAAAGAAAACTAGTACTCCACTATATAGGCAGGATCCTCCGCGCTTGCTTGCTAGTGTTGCTCTCTTCACACTGTATCATCCTCTCCAGATCTAAACACGACAGCGGTGGCCACACACTCTCTGTCTACTCACCGCTGGTCCCAGATCCAGTCGGACCCTCTCCGCCGGGGAAGGTGAGAAGGTGCAACGTTCACGCGGTCGTCCTCGGCGACGACACTTACCCACTGCCGGTGCGTCCCGATCAACGTGCCTTTCCGTTCTCTCCCAAGCATCGCTAGCGAGGGAGGGCCTCCCACCCCTTCTTCCTCGCTACCGTAGCGTGGGCAGATCCGACCTCCCACCGCCCACCTAGCGACATCCCGGCGACCCTCAGGTATAACTTCCTTAGAAATCGGCCTTGCTCTACTTCCCGAGCTCCTGATGTCGCTGCATTTGTATCTTTTACTATTTCTCAGCCCCCCTCGTGTAAATAGGATCGATCGGCTGTTCGAAAACCACCTAATTTTTTACTGTTAAGAGGTAAAACTAGTTCATGCACTGGAATCTAGTAGTACTTGGTTCAAACAAGGAAGAAAGGGGGTGGGGTGGGGGAAGATTTGTTACCTGAATCTAGGACTTGGTCGAAAGAGGAAATAATGGGGGAGAAAAGTAGCAGAGACTGTCTATCCAACTGGTCTCTAGGTCTAATAGGGAAATAAAGGGAACGCAGTACAAACTCAATATAAACCCGATCAATTGGTTGAAAAAGGAAAGAAAGTGGGGACTGGGGGACAAGTCAACAGAGTTAGTCCAGCACTAGATTTGCTAGCCTCACACAGTATAAGGTGGCTATATACCGAACAAAAATGGGACCAACCCAGATATCCTCTTCTGATGTTTGTTGCCCCGAGCCGCTCTTATGTAATGCCACTGGTAAAATGTAGCATTCGCACTATTAAAAGTAAGGACACGTTAAACCAATGTTGTTTTCAATGTAATGCCTCCAGTAATATGAATCAATGGCACTTTTTCATGTCCTGCTAAATTTCCCATTAAGATAAGTTGCTTCTTTTCGTTAGAGATGCAACTATCCTAGTGTGCCTACTTTCCAGGAGCTTCACGACCAACCTTGATGTTGCTCAATTTTATTGCAACTAATGAAGAAGAAGCTCTGTGGGTTTCGTTTTCTGATGGAAATGCAACCGGGGCTGGAGCCTTTTTCTTAAAAAAGAAGAAGAAGAAGCTGCTAGCTCATGGGACATTGCTTCATTTTAGGTGAACTACACCAAAAGGTCCCATGAATTGAATCATCCATGTTGGTGACTGGTGTCATCCCTTCTACGATGGCGTTGACTGTAGATATGGTTCCCATCACGAGGTATGTTCCTTTTTGGTTTGACTGTTTGCCAAAGATCCTGCATGTTGATCCTGCTCTTGTGCTACTGTTTTGGCACCGCCATGATAAAGCAATAATGTTATTATTTTGCACCTTAATCTAGTGGCACTATTAATTTGAGGCAATGTATTGGCACCGCTAGTGCCACTGTTTTTTTATATATGAAAAGAGGGGGTTCCCTCGGATTTCATTAAAGAAACCCAACCATAGAGAACCATTTTCCGACAACATCTCAGTGTAAACGGGCAGTTATGCAACTACTACTAGAACGGACTGAGTACTAGCAGGAGACAAGTTCGCCACATAAGTTAGGCAGGTAGGGGGACGCAGCACCAGCTTGACCAAGTTTGTATTACAACCCAAATGCTACCACAGAAACATCAGGGGGAAGATAGGGACTAAAAGAGCCAGCTTCAGCATCCCAGTCTAAGCACCCACGGCCTTCATCCTTGCGACGCACGATACACCTCGTTTGCGACCTGCTCGACCCTAGTGTCACTGATAAAATGAAGTAATAATACAGTTCAAATACAGCGAGTGTCCTCTCTATCATTTCATTTCCAATGTAGATAAAGAAAGTGCTTCTCTTTGTTAATGTATGTTTCATCAACCAGTCCCATTGTTAATGTTTAAGCGTTTCTGCAAACTGGGGTGCTTAATTTTAGTTGATCTGCACAAAAATAGAGATTTGAATGTCTCAAGGCCCCTCCTTGTACTACCGCTGTACACTGATGTTCATCACTGGTAGAAGGTGTATCGGAGAGACTTGGGTTAATTTCCAGTATGATGTAATATTTTTTTCTGTTTATTAGTGTATGTTTCATCAACTAGTGCCACTATAATGTAATCACGCCTTTTCATTATTTGTGCAAACAGGGTTATTCAACTGCATTTTGGTGGAACTCCACAAATGTACGGATGGAACCGGCATATATGCACAGTGCGAGGTGCCAAGTAAAAATTACCGACACCAACCCAGCTCCATCTAAGCATTGGCATCCACCACCATCAGTGGGATGTGTGGCGCTCACTGTGGACGGATCTTTCTCAGCGGCAAATCCTCTAACCAAATACTAGTAGCTTAGACTTAAAAAATACAAGTAGCTTATATTGGCAGTTTTCTAGGGGTGTACTCTTTTCTTAAAGAAGCACCAATCTATTTTTTTGTACACAGTGTCACAACTTTGACCCAAAGGTCCAGAGCTATTTTAGGGTGATTGGCGTAGTACTCGGAGACTGATTGTAAGCATGATTTTTATTAGTTGTCACACTGATTGTAAGCATGAGCAGATGGAAGATTAGGTTAGTGCGAAGCTTACCTTAAACCCTACCGACACCGTTGAAACGAGGCGAGCGTCGAGGGAACCGTGGAGAACGGCGGGGAAGCGATGTTGCGCCATCCGACCTCCTCAACGTTGGGAGAACGAATACTCCTGTGGCCCCGGCTGGCTCTGCACCCTCACGAACGGCACACTGTACTTGATCGATTCATTATCCTCTAGGTGCTCGACCTTCGACCTGTATGCCCACCACCTCTGCCTGACTTTCTCCTCGGGCGAATCTGTCTGCTCCATCGCCCAGAGGAGATACTCGATGAACTCGAAGGACTGCGGCGTGACTTCCGCCGAGGAGTACATCGTCGCCCTCATCACCGTCGTCTTGCTCTTTCACATACATTGCCACATCTCCCTCACCGTCCTCGAAATCTCCCACTCACTGTCAAACCAAGTAAGGATCTCCTTCAACCTGGCTAACTTTGCCTAGTCGCCGCCGGCAATCTTCCTGATTCACTGATGCATCCCCTCCATAGATGTCCTTCTGAGTGTTCCGGTGCTGGCTTTGGAAGATGGGAGGAGAGACGGTGGTCTTGCAATAGAGAAGAGGGTGAGGCGAGATAGTGGTTTTGGAATGGAGATGATGGAGAGGAGAGAGGTGGTTTTGAAATGGAGAAGAGGGAGAGGCGAGGCGGTGGTTTTGGAATGGAGATGATGGAGACGAGAGGTTCCCCTGCCTTTCAGTCGCTGACAGGTGATTCTCAGAGAAGAAACTGCAAGTTTCAGTTTCAGATAAGAAGCTCCAAGTTCAGTTTCAGATAAGAAACTGGAACTTTCAGAGGCAGAGCATTTATATTAACACATCCTTTTCAAATAGTGTTAACATCATGTTGGAAGTTTTATTCATGGTCCAAACTGGAACTACCAGCCAGTTAACATCATGCTGATCAACATTCATGCATAGCACATATTCATATGATGCACAGTCAAAAAGATATGCTATTTTCAAGATGCCCACACAATGTCGAGTGTGCGAAAAACAGAGAAAATGAGGGACAAAGTTTTGGCAAGTGTTGGCCGTGGTGTGCGTAGATGACAATTGGGACCCACATGTCAATAAAGGCAGAGGTAAAATTTTTGGAGATATTTTCTCTGCACAGCTGGAATCGAACCTGGGCGGAACAGTTGTTGGGTAGTGTCACTCGGCCACTAGGCTAGTTCAGTTGTTTCGTTACTAATAAGGCACTTCCTTAGGTGGTCAGATCTTCTCCTGTGCCTTTGTGCGCTCGCCAAGACGCCGTTGTCTCCCGTTGTGAACATGCTGAACAAACGAGAGGAATCTGAAGAGGACTGTACATGGAGAGGCAGACAGTCGGGACTCATCAGGTCTATGGCCATACGCAAGCAAGTGCCTCATAGAAAAAAATACTTCCTCCTAATGCTATACTGACGTTGGGGCCCACGGGTTTGTCAACATAGTTACAGTTTTTTAGGTGCTTCAACGTAGTTACTATCGGAGATAAATTCATAACGAAGTCGGGGAGGTGGCAGGTATCATTTATTATCACTGGGGCAGCAAGTATCAGCTGGGTTTTGGGCTGCCCCGTCTAGGCTTTCTTTTTTAACATGCTCAGCCCACGACCTCGGATGGAAGGTCCATAGGCCTGTTTGTATTTTGTTGAGGGTCGTCATGTATTGACTGGCCTATGGACCTCCCATCTGAGGTTTTATTTTTCCTGAAACATCGGCAGCCCCATTTATGTATTTTTCTGAAGAAAACATAGAGGTCTGTGATATTTTTCTATATAAGAATAGGAACGCCTGGTCCAACTTATGTTGCCCTTCTAACTATATTATACATATTTAAATTATTTTATATGTTATTATATATTATTTTTATTGTCATCATATATTTAACAGATACTTACATATGTAATAAAACAATAGCCCACATCTTATTAACTTATAAAAAAAATTCTTAACAATAAAATCCTAGATTTTTTTGGCAACGAAAATCCTGGTGATTGTGTACAAAACCTTGGTGAGATTTAATGACCAATGTAATAATAAATCACTTATTATTTAAATATATATATGTATATAACAAAATGCTCAGCCCTTGTTTATTTTTTGATAACATTGCTGCACCCACCCCAACATTATAATTAGAATAAGCCCAACAAAATCATGTATTTCGAGAAAGTGCAAATGGCATGTAATTTTTTAGGGAAAAAATAAATGGGCCGCATGGACGCTACATTATTTGTTCACCCAGCCCAGCTAATGGACTGTGATTCAAAAAAAAGATATCAAATGGACTGTAAATTCTACCCTGCAAAAAAGACTGTAAATTCTAAAAAATGGGTTGAATATGTGCCACATTTTTGGAGGCTGAAATGTGGGACAATAGGTCGAAGCCAATGCAAGTCGTTGTCAACTTAGTCAACAAATGGTTCTGACATCGTTAGCCATTGGATTTACATCCAACGACCATCATTCATCTTCAATCTCTCGTCCTCTTCCTCTAGCGCCGCCGGGACCACCTGCTCCCGCCTCATGCTGCTAGCAGCTCTACTTAGCACGCTTCACTGTGAAGCGCTACTTGATACATCTCCAACATATCTATAATTTATGAAGTATTCATGCTATTATATTATCAACCTTGGATGTTTTATATGCATTTATATGCTATTTTATATGGTTTTTGGGACTAACCTATTAACCTAGAACCCAGTGCCAGTTTCTGTTTTCCTTGTTTTTGAGTTTTACAGAAAATGAATATCAAATGGAGTCCAATTGATGTGTTAATTTTTGATGATTTTTTATGGACCAAAAGAAGACCCCGGAGTAAAAGAGTTGGGCCAGGAGAGTCCCGGGGCGTCCACGAGGGTGGGGGGCATGCCCACCCCCCTAGGCGCATGGGCCTACCTCATGGACGCCTTGGGCACCTCCTTGACGTGAGACCGACGCCCAGAATTCCTATAAATACATAAACCTCGGAAAACTAACCTAGACCGGGAGTTCCATCGTCAGAAGCTTCCGTAGCCACCAAAAACCAATCTAGGCCCTCTCCGGCACCCTGCCGGAGGGGGCCATCATCACCGGAGGGCATGGAGGAGGATCCCAGAGGGGCCATCATCACCATGAAGGCCAAGGACCAGAGGGGGAACCTCTCCCCATCCAAGGGGGAGGCCATGGAGGAGGAAGCACAAGGGGGAGAACCTCTCCTCCTCTCTCTTGGTGGCATCAGAGTGCCATCAAGAGGGGAATCATCGCCGCGGTGATCCTCTTCATCAACATCAACATCACCATCACCATCACCATCCTCATCTCTTTTACACGGTCCACTCTCCTGCACCCCGCTGTAATCCCTACTTGAACATGGTGCTTTATGCCACATATTATGATCCAATGATGTGTTGCCATCCTATGATGTTTCGAGTACATATCTTTTTGTCTTTGGGTTGATTGATGATCTATATTGGTATGAGTTGTATGTTTTACTTTGATGCTCTCCTATGGTGCCCTCCGTGTCGCGCAAGCGTGAGGGGTTCCCGCTGTAGGGTGTTGCAATACGTTCATGATTCGCTTATAGTGGGTTGCGTGAGTGACTGAAACACAAACCCGAGTAAGGGGGTTGTTGCGTATGGGATAAAGAGGACTTGATGCTTTAATGCTATGGTTGGGTTTTACGTTAATGATATTTAGTAGTTGCGGATGCTTGCTAGAGTTCCAATCATAAGTGCATATGATCAAAGTAGAGAAAGTATGTTAGCTTATGTATCTCCCTCATATGAAACTGCAATAGTGATTACCGGTCTTGTTAACGATTGCCTAGGACAATTCCGCACACCGATCCACCATTATTCCACACTCACTATTTATAATATTTAGTAATATATTCTAACTTGATGATAACAGCACCTACTTTTATATTTAACTCTCAGATATCATACAATGTTATCCTCTTCATACCCACAACATAATTTTATTTCTCGTTGCTAGTTGGAAGCAAACGTTCGGTGTACGTAGAGTCGTATCAGTGGAAGATAGGGCTTGAGAGAATATTGATCTTACCTTTAGCTCCTTGTGGGTTTGACACTCCATACTTATCACTTCCACCATTGAAAATTTCTACGATGATTCCTTGCACTTGGGGATTATCGAGCTCTTTTCTGGCGCCGTTGCCGGGGAGCAATGGCGTGGGGTTGATATTCTCGTATGTGCTTGTTTGCTTTCTTCACTAAGTAGATTTTGTTTTTACTTTTTGTTTCAGTTTAGTTGTGGGTGAAACATAAAAAAAATGAAAAATACAAAAAGAATTTACTTGCCTCTCATGCTTAAAAAGTTTTTTTTTCAAAAAGAGAAGTGATTGGAAAGTTATGCATTGAAGAAGTGAGGGTCGACCTTGAGCACTTGTATTCATGCTCACGGAAACAATGTATAATTTTTGATGGAAGTTTCTCTGTAAATAATTATCCCCTTATATATATATCCATTGTATTATAAAAATAATGTGCCAAGCTTTGGTTTTAGGATGATTAAATTGCTTGTTTACTATGTGCAGAACAAAAACAGAAACTTTGGCTGTAGCGCGTGATTTTAAATTTTTTACTGGAAAGTCAAATGGGTCTGAAACTTTTTGCACTTTACTTCTGTACAATTTTTTCAAATTTTAAAATTTATTTCATAATTTTTGGAGTTACAGAAGTTTACTAAACCTTCAGATTACTACAGACTGTCCTGTTTTAGACAGATTGTGTTTTTCGTGTGTTGTTTGCTTATTTTGATGAATCTATGGGTAGTATCGGGGGGTATGAACCATGGTGAACTTGGAATACAGTAAATATAGTTCTAATATGAAATTCGAATGAGTTTTCAACCGTACCTAAAGGTAGTGATTCGCTTTATTATACTAACGGATCTCACAAAGTTTTTGTTAAAGTTTTTTGTGGATGAAGTGTTCGAAGAACGAGGAGTTACCGATGTGAGAAGAATAAAGAGAGGCAAGATCTCAATCTTGGGGATTCCCAAGGCACGCCAAGTAAATATTATAAGGATACTCAAACATCTAAGCTTGGGGATGCCCCGGTTGGCATCCCATCTTTCTTCTTCAACAATTATCGGTATACCTCAGTTTTTGTTTCGTTCACATGATTTGTGTCCTTTGTTTTTTTGTTCTTCCTTTATGAACCATGCTAGTATGAGATATCCCTTCATTGATTTATAGAATGCTTCATGTGCTTCACTTATATCTTTTAAGTGTAATCTTATAGAACTGGTCTTTGTGCTTCACTTAAATCTTTTGAGTATGGTTTTATAGAATTCTTCGTGTGCTTCACTTATACATTTTGAGCTTGGACATTGGGTAGTTTATATTAATTGTATAATGATCCATGAACCTCACTTATATATTTTGGAGTATGAATAATACTATCATCTAAAGAGGGTTTGGAAGGGTGTCAACTCTAGGAACTAGTGATCCCGCTATTCCGAATGAGAAGAATTTTGCTTATGTGGAGAGTAGAAAAATTTCTATGCTTGTAGATCATGAAAAGAATGATTTATGTGATGCTTATGTTGTTGAATTAATTCATGATGCTACTGAAAATTATTATGAGGGAGGAATATATGCTTGTAGGAATTGCAATGATATCAAGTTTCCTCTCTATGTGCTTAATGTTTTGAAGTTATCCTTGTTTTTCCTTCCTATGCTAGTTGATTGTTGTTCCCATAAGTTGTGTACTCACAAAATCCCTATGAATAGAAAGTGGGTTAGGTTCAAATTTTCTAGTCATATTCTTCATGATGCTCTCTTTATGTTCAAGTCTTATCTTTCATGTGAGCATCATTGAAATCATCATGCCTAGCTAAAAGGCATTATAGAAAAAGCGCTTGTTGGGAGACAACCCAATATTTACCCTTACTGTTTTTGTGTGTTTACATGATTAAGCTACTGTAGTAATCATGTTTTATAGCTTTTGTTTCAATAAAGTGCCAAGTAAGACCTTTGGGAAGACTTGGGTGAAGGTTAATGTGATCTTGCTGTAAAAAACAGAAACTTTGCGCTCACGAGATTAGCTGCCATTTTTTTTACAGAAGAGTGATTTGGTGCTGATTATTTTTGCAGAAGATTAATAGAAAAATTCCTCACGTCCACCAATTTATTTCATAATAGTTTGAGTATAAGAAGTGTGGTCAGTGTTCAGATCATTACAGACTGTTCTGTTTCTGACAGATTCTGTTTTCATTTCATAGTTTGCTTGTTTTGTAGTTTCTATGACTTATATTCCTCAATATAAATTGTAGAAATGATATGGTATAGTAGGAATTGAGTGATAACAATTATGATCTTTGTCTTTGACAGTACCAAGGTGAATGGTTTACTCTTTATCATACTAACCTATCTCACGAAGTTCCGTTAAGTTTTGTGTGATTTAAGTTTTCAAGCTTTGGGTGAGATATCGATATGAGGAGAATAAGGAGTGGAAATACCCTAAGCTTGGGGATGCCCAAGGCACCCAAAGGTAATATTCAAGGAAGACTCAAGCGCCTAAGCTTGGGGATGCCCCGGAAGGCATCCCCTCTTTCGTCTTCAAAACTATCGGTATACCTTACTTGGAGCTATATTTTTATTCGTCACATGATATGTGTTTTGCTTGGAGCGTATTTTCAATTTTACTTGCTGTTCAAATAAAATCATTGGATCTGAAATATTAAATGAAAAAGAATCCTCCCATAGCTAGTTAATTATTTGACTACTCAGTGTCCTTCACTATCATCTTTTGGAGTAGTTTGTCATTTACTCACGTGCTTCACGTATATCCTATGAGTAAATGGTTGAATAATTGAATATCATAAATCTGAATTTATATATGTTTCATGTGCTTATACCATGGGGAGTAATGACATCACATAGAATAAGTATAGGTAGTAAACTTATTGAAAGTTAGCAAACATAGAATTGGTCACTTGAACAATTCATGAAAGAATATTGAAGGAAGAGAGATTTCACATATAAATATACTATCTTGGACATCTTTTGTAATTGTGAGCACTCATTAAAATATGACATGCTAAAAGGTTGATGTCGGACAAGGAAGACAACACAATGGGTTATGTTTTCTTATATCCTAAATAAAGTATATTGTCTTGGATCATCCAACATGTTGAGCTTGCTTTTCCCCCTCATGCTAGCCAAATTCTTTGCACCAAGTATAGGTACTACTTGTGCTTCCAAACATTCCTTAAACCAGTTTTGCCATGAGAGTCCACCATACCTACCTATGGATTGAGTAAGATCCTTCAAGTAGGTTGTCATCGGTGCATGCAATAAAAAATTGCCCTCTAAATATGTATGATCTATTAATGTGGAGAAAATAAGCTTTATACGATCTTGTGATGTGGAATAAATAAAAGCGACAGACTGCGTAATAAAGGTCCATATCACAAGTGGCAATATAAAGTGATGTTCTTTTGCATTAAGATTTTGTGCATCCAACCATAAAAGCACATGACAACCTCTGCTTCCCTCTGCGAAGGGCCTATCTTTTACTTTTATCTTCTACCCTTATGCAAGAGTCATGCCTTTCCTTTTTACATTTTATCCTTTAGCAAGCACATTGTGTTGGAAAGATCCTGACATATATATCCAATTGGATGTAAGTTATCATGAACTATTATTGTTGACATTACCCTTGAGGTAAAAGTTGGGAGGCAAATCTATAAGCCCCTATCTTTCTCTGTGTCCGATTAAAACTTTGAACCCATAAATATCACGTGAGTGTTAGCAATTGTGAAAGACTAAATGATAGTTGAGTATGTGGAGTTTGCTATATCAAAGCTCTGACATAGACCCTTCCTGAAAATAAGATGAATTGCAATTGTTAGATGAATGAGAATGTAGTTTGTTAGTTTCAAGAGAGTTTATGATCTATATTTTAACATGTGAATATCTTGTTACTTGATCATGAAAAGTTTTATGAAAAATGAGCTACTGTTATGATATATAATTATGCTAGAAAAAGTGATTGGAACAATCATTGATGAAACTTATGCACTTACTCGCATTCACACTTCATAAATTATTTCTTTTATCATTTGCCTACTCGAGGACGAGCAGGAATTTAGCTTGGGGATGCTGATACGTCTCCAACGTATCTATAATTTATGAAGTATTCATGCTATTATATTATCAACCTTGGATGTTTTATATGCATTTATATGCTATTTTATATGGTTTTTGGGACTAACATATTAACCTAGAGCCCAGTGTCAGTTTCTGTTTTCTCCTTGTTTTTGAGTTTTACAGAAAAGGAATATCAAACGGAGTCCAATTGATGTACCAATTTTTGACGATTTTTTATGGACCAAAAGAAGACCCTAGAGTAAAAGAGTTGGTCCAGGAGAGTCCCGGGGCGTCCACGAGGGTGGGGGCGCCGCCCCCCTCCCCAATCACGTGGGCCTGCCTCGTGGACGCCTCGGGCACCTCCTTGACGTGAGACCGACGCCAAAAATTCCTATAAATATAGAAACCTCGGAAAATTAACCTAGATCGGGAGTTCCGCCGCCAGAACCTCCGTAGCCACTGAAAACCAATCTTGGCCCTCTCCGGCACCCTACCAGAGGGGGCCATTATCACCGGAGGGCATGGAGGAGGATCCCGGAGGGGCCATCATCACCATGAAGGCCAAGGACCAGAGGGGGAAACTCTCCCCATCCAGGGCGAGGCCATGGAGGAGGAAGAACAAGGGGGAGAACCTCTCCTCCTCTCTCTTGGTGGCATCGGAGTGCCATCGAGAGGGGAATCATCGCCGCGGTGATCGTCTTCATCAACATCACCATCATCGTCACCATCCTCATCTCTTTTACGCGGTCCACTCTCCCGCACCCCGCTGTAATCCCTACTTGAACATGGTGCTTTATGCCACATATTATGATCCAATGATGTGTTGCCATCCTATGATGTTTCGAGTAGATATCTTTTGTCTTTGGGTCGATTTATGATCTAGATTGGTATGAGTTGTATGTTTTACTTTGATGCCGTCCTATGGTACCCTCCATGTCGCACAAGCGTGAGGGGTTCCCGCTATAGGGTGTTGCAATACGTTCATGATTCGCTTATAGTGGGTTGCGTGAGTGACTGAAACACAAACCCGAGTAAGAGGGTTGTTGCATACGGGATAAAGAGGACTTGATGCTTTAATGCTATGGTTGGGTTTTACCTTAATGATCTTTAGTAGTTGCGGATGCTTGCTAGAGTTCTAATCATAAGTGCATATGATCCAAGTAGAGAAAGTATGTTAGCTTATGCCTCTCCCTCATATGAAACTTCAATAGTGATTACCGGTCTTGTTAACGATTGCCTAGGACAATTCCACACACCGATCCACCATTATTCCACACTCGCTATTTATAATATTTAGTAGTATATTCTAACTTCATGATAACAGAACCTACTTTTATATTTTAGCTCTCCGATATCATACAAAGTTATCCTCTTCATACCCAAAACATAGTTTTCTCGTTGCTAGTTGGAAGCAAACGTTCGGTGTACGTAGAGTCGTATTAGTGGAAGATAGGGCTTGAGAGAATATTGATCTTACCTTTAGCTCCTTGTAGGTTCCATAGTATATACTTATCAATTCCGCCTTTGGAAATTGCTACGATGATTCGTTGCACTTGGGGATTATCACTACTCCACCTTTGGCCAGGCCATCCCTCCACCCCTCCGCACCTCCTGTTCTTCTCCACCGACTGCCGAACCACACCGCACTAGAACCAGTTAACCCTCGTACACCTATCCGTCTGCGACTCTACTCCCACGTCTTCCCATCTCTGGCTCGTTGCTATTCGGGGCCTCGCCGTCGCCCACCACCTTGGATGCGCTCGGGGTGGAGTGGTCAACGTGGTCAACGAACGACACCATCGGAAGTAGACTGTGCATGGAGAGGCTGACAGCTGGGTCCATGGCCGCATGCAGGTAAATGCCTACTTATTAGGCGCAAAATAATAATTCCTCCAGCTGACAGCTGGGACCCACCGGAAGGGCCTCTGTATTTCGCGAAAAACGTTCCCATCGCTGACAGGTGGGACCCACCAGCTATATCTTCGCACGCAAGGAAGTGCCTCCTTATTACGCACAAAAAATGAATACCCCCCTACTAGCTTGGTCCCACAATAGTGGGAGGCTGACTTGTGGGCCAACTAAGTTGACGGGGACGGAGGGCTTTGTCAACTTAGTCAATATGAACGATTCTAGGTCCAGTGACCGTATGATGTCCATCCAATGGCCGTGGTTCTTCTTCAACCTCTGGTCTTCTTGCTCCAGCCACCCAAAGCAGCGCCGGTCGTGCCTCGTGCTCCTACCTCCCGTGGCCGGCTGCGATGTTGCGGAGGCCTCACCGCCCCCTACTACCCCCACCGCTGGCCAGGCCATCCCTCTACTCACCCACACCCCCTGTTATACTGCGGCAATGGTAGCCTCACACCGCAGCGAACCAGTGAACCCTCATACTCCTCTACGCGTGGGCATCCACTGCCGCGTCTTCCCCGGCTCCGCG
Source organism: Triticum aestivum (assembly GCF_018294505.1). Classification (NCBI taxonomy): domain Eukaryota; kingdom Viridiplantae; phylum Streptophyta; class Magnoliopsida; order Poales; family Poaceae; genus Triticum; species Triticum aestivum. The sequence continues at coordinate 310,082,317 of NC_057809.1, forward strand.
TCATCCCCTTCCTAGGCCTCGCCGTCGTCCATCGTGTTGGTGCTCTCAGCGCGGCTTGGTCAACATGGTCAAGGAACGACTTCCATCGGAAGAGTACTGTACATGGAAAGGCTGGCAGCTGGGTCCACGGCCGCAGTAAGGAAGTTCCTCCTTATTACGCGCAAAATAATTATTCCTCCACCTGAAAGTGGGGACCCACCGGACGAGCCACCATATTTCGCGAAAAACCATTTCCCCAGGCTGCTAAGACCCACCAGCTACATCTTCGCACGCAAGGAAGTGCGTCCGAGCAAAAAAAACCGATTTGCCCCCTGATTGCTGGGACCCACCAGCTACATCTTCACACGCAAGGAAGTGCCTGACAGTCGGGACCCACCTGGTCAAAGCGTACGTAGCATTGTCATTCTGGTTGCAAACGTGTACGTACATACTGGTCGATGTAGAGGCGCGCACGTGTCGTAGTAGAGGCGCGCACGTAGCATGTACAAGTCCGTACAACGGCCAGGGTGCAAGAAAGTAAATACGGCCACATACGTACATACGGGCAGGGTCTCGAATGCCTACTCGCGCGTACGTACGGCCAAGGCTCGTGTACATGGCTGGGTCGGAACGGAGAAACTGTGTCGTCATCGTCTTCATGGGGAGGCAACGGAATGCGTCGTGTTCATTGGGAGGCAATAGCATGCGTGGGAGCCAACCGGCTTGGACAGAGCAGCCGATGGAAACGAGGCCTGGCGTACCGCAGAATGGAGGAAACGGCCTTGAGTTCGACCGGCCACCTTCGAAACGGGATCCTTTTCATCAGGGGGGTCTGGCATACCGCAAAACGGAGGAAACAGACCTCCTATGGTCGAAACGGGGGTCCTGTTGATCAGGAGGGGTGTGACGTACCACAAAACGGAGGAAACGGACTTATGTTGGAGCGCTACTGTCGAAACGGGGGTCCTGTTCATCGGGTGGGGTGTGGTGTACCGCAAAACGGGACTCCATGGGATACTGTTCATCTCCACCGTCGACCCCATCTAGCCTCCACGGGCTACTGTTCTTCCACCGTCGACCTCCTCCAGCCTCCACCTGCGACTGTTCACCCACGGGCTCCTGTTCATCCAGCCTCCACCGTGCGCTACTCCATCGGCTACTGTTCAACCAGCCCTCTCCACGGACTCTTGTTCAACCACCCCTCCACGGGCTACTGTTCATCCAGCCCTCCACCGTCTAGTGTTCATCCTGCCCTCCACGGGGTGGTCCTATTCATCCAGCCCTCCACGGGGTCCTGTTCATCCAGCCCCAACCGGCTCGATCAATCGGGGTCCTGTTCATCCAGAGGCAACACTACGAGGTCCTCTTCGTCCACCCCCACCGGGAACTGTTCATCCACCCCCCCC